>NW_028230456.1:1000402-1300402 GCF_043228905.1 Azolla caroliniana
AAAGAAGAAGAAAAAGAAGGAGCGAATGTAACTAACCCTAAATCTAACGGTATACCCTCTAATGCAAAATGGGCAACCCTTTCACAAAGGGCGCTCCCTTCCTTTTATAGAACAAGGAGAGGGATGCGTTACAATGTGGGATAAATCCCGACTTGACTCCTACTATTCACACGTTTTTACAAGGGTGAGTGCACATGGTGCACACCGCCGATTCTCTCGATATTCTCCGATTCCGCCTAAGGACGGTTTTCTCCACGACAGCGTAGAACCACTTGTATCATTTTTCTTTATAGAAAAAATGTGATTGAAGCTTATATTGTTTAACTGGGCGAGCACTTTAACATTCCCATCCCTCCCATCTGATATACATCTCTAGCAGTATTGTCCAATTAAATGTAGAGAACAGGGGGAAACGACTGGCCCCAAGACATCAATACATGGTGAATCATTGTAACTGTTAGGTTAGGGTCCTTGTGAACATTGGGGTATGTAATGAAGACGTGAGGTCTAACTAACCTATTATAAGACAAGCATACCACCAAGTGCATTTGAACAAGGTCCTCATCATTGATGTCTTTGGGAAGCCTCCGCATATGAGGTAAACACGTCTTTTTCTGGTCCATGCCATCGATCATTAAGCACATGTATTGTTTGGGAGTCTTCAAACACTTCTCTCTATGACACATCGCCTTCTTTCGTTCTAACGATTGTGCTTCACGATGCACCTATACTAACTTCTTACTCATATCCTTTTCCGTTGTTGTCTTAGCACCTTTAACCATACTTTTAAGGTTTGCACAAATAGAACAATACCCCATCCCATGCGTACTTTCCGCGGAATAATAACATTGAAAACCATGTTCTCCACAATCTTGTGAACTGGCTGTATGTGACATATTTATTACTTGATAATAGCATTTCTGATCGATAGACATCATAAACTTCCTGACATGTGTAATTATCAAAGACGTGCATCCTGCAGATCATAGGCATTACTTCACAATTTAACTTGAAGTAAATTTTTCATCCAACCAATATCATGTCTTCCAGCTACACCTTTTATACTTTGAAACATCTTTACAATTCACAGTGTGATCCCCACTAAGAAGACGTGTTGTACTCTATGTAGTCGTATGTTACTAACACATAACGCAATTTTGAATGTCACGTTACATATTTGTTGCGGATGAAAGATATAATACTTGAATGATACTTTGATCCCCAAAGAGTTGTCAGACACCAATTGCATATGTGAGCCGAGGTAAGTGTCTTGCTCATCATCGGTCATTGAAAAATAGTAACGCCTTACCTCACACAACTTTGCCTTTCCAATCATAGACATACAACCACATGCATAACATGTTTTGTTGACATCAAATGCAAGTTGCTTATTTGATGTCACCAAGTTCTACGTGGGATTCTCCTGATTTGCATAGGGCTTGTCGATAGCTTCTCTTGACTATAAATAGGTGTAACCACATTAGAGAAAATTATGTTCTTGTTAGCTCGACCCCCATGATCTTCGATGTTTCATTGGCATTACCTTCATTGTCTGTATCCTTATTGTAGTCATATTCTTCGATAGAGAACTCTTTATATGAGTCGTTATTCACAGGAGGTATAGGAGAAGATGAGCTCAAACAATATTCTTCGACAGAAAATGATGCTTATGTCAACAAACAATACTCTTTAAGTGAAAACGATGTTTCTATCGACAAACAATACTCTTTAACCGAAAACGGTGAGTTTTCACTCATGGCTTAAGGTCTAAACAAAGCTCTCTAAATCATATGCATTGGCTAATATAAGAGATTGAAACAAATAATAAGTGCCTCTATATATATAAGCTCCCTTAATCGAATGTCTAATATAAAAAGATATTATTATTATATAAAATATATGTACACACTAGTCATTATCATATACATAAATTATAATTTATACAATAAATTTATTGTTTATATCCCAAAATGTGTATTATATAAAAATCTATTTGTATTTGTATATATATAGTCTATATTTAAAATCATTAGAGAGTCATAAATATGTAAGTCTAATTTCAAATAAATGAAGATAACAATCATTTAAAAGACCCATTCCCCACGTGTAAATAAAATTGTTATTCCCAAAATGTGTATTATATAAAAACATATTTGTATTTGTATACATATAGTCTATATTCAAAATCATTACAAAGTCATAAATATATAAGTCTAATCTCAACGTTTGTTCGTTAATGAAAATCATAATCATTTAAAAATGTCATTCCCCACGTGTGAATAGAATTCCTATTCCCCATGTGGGAAAGAGGGAAGTATATTAATTTTCACCTTTATTTATTTCACTTTAATCATAAGTTCATAATCATTTATTGGTAATCATAATCAAACTATTATGTACTCATACAATCAATAATGTCCAATTATTGCTAACTTATGATTACATGCATTAAATACAACTATGATGTAATTACTATCACCAATAATTGCTAATCACATATTTAATTCTAACCATAACTGTAACTACCCTAGAGTACCTAACTCACTAACTTTTAACTAACCTATAACTAACCTAGAGTACCTATGTCAGTAACTTTGAACTAACCAAAGAGTAATAACAACTATCTAGCATAGGGGAACTAACTTGGTTGTAACCTAACTACAGTTAAAGTAACCATAGGTACTTTAACCGCGGTTTTAACGCCCTATAAATAGGAGGACCTCATTTTACGGAGGTCACACGCGTAATAGAGCACTCAGAGCCAAGAAGCACACAGAGCATCATCAACACCGGAGCACGCGAGCAACTCCATGTCACCAACAAGCACAAACATCATGTCTTTGAAGAAGATTGAGCGCACGAACTCCAGGTAAGATACTAACTGTACAGACGTTTCAGTTTCTCCTCCCTTTTTACCATTAGAGACCATTAACATGGTCCTGATTCAAACAGGAACTCGATACATCGAGTTTGTGTCTAAAGTCTTACTTATAAACACGAACTCGATACGACATATGGAGTTCCTGTTTAAAGTAGGGTTTATAATCTCAAACTCGATACGCCACATCAAGTTTGTGTTTAAAGTAGGGTTTTTAAACACGGTTCCTATTTAAAACGCATACTTATGAACAGGAACTCGATACGATGTATCGAGTTCAAGTTCAAGTTCCTGTTTAAAAGCGCTACTTTAAATAGGAACTCCATACATTGTATCGAGTTCCTGTTTAAAGTAGAAAATCTACAACAATATCCTCATCATGGCACCATTTTAGATGGGAAATTGAGACATTTCAATAGAATAAAATGAATTTTGAAATAGTTAGGACCATTAAACAATTAGGGAATATGCAAGTAGCCTCACAAAATACGTGAAAATAACCAATAATTTAGACTTTTAACAACAAAATTGACCATGTCTTTATACATTTAAGAAACTTTACATTCACTAGACCTAGAAAAAAACTAAAAAAACCATATTTCATCATAATATAGTAAGAGACAATTAATTATACAATTGAGTTCCACTATTTCAACCTAAAGCATAAACTTTCAATGAAGGGAAATAAATAATCCACTAGGTACTATTAATAATTGTCCAATTAGGTTAAATTTGATACAAGTCTAATCATCATGACCCAACTTAGATATATTTTCCCACTTCTTCTTTTAAATAGGTCTTTTGAGAATCTTTCGAACCGTTTGGTGAAGAAAATTAAGCTAAAATATCAAAACTCACCAGTGGAGAACCCAAAACAACCAGTTGCACATAATGTGAAAAAGAGAAAGAAACTACTTTTTCACGAGGACAATAGGGAACAACCGTCTGACGAAGTTATTTAAAAGAAGATGGCTGCAACAATTGGTGGGGAGGACCTACCTGGCCGTGATTTGACAATCAACGAGTGGTGCGTGCAATATGTCGACTTGAAAAGGAAAGTTGTCCTATTTACCGCTAAAAAGAAGGGGGACGATCAACTTAATAAAGAGAAACCCTTTAGTTATGGATGATTGTTACGCCTTGACTACGAAGACGCCAATTCCCTCAATCTTATCATAATGGTGCATTGTTCGAAGGGAATCCGAAAAATGTTTTTGTTTGAAGATCGACTTGTCAATGATTCATGTGATCCTGAATCTTTTAAAGTCGCCATTGAGACTTCACAAAATCTTATAACAACATTAAGACCATATATACAAGGCCATATAACTTTGAGGGATGCGTCGCCAGCTCCGGTGAAGGCCCCACAAAAGGGCTCAAAGATGCAGTCGAGACTGGCAAAGAAAAAGATCACAAAGATGTCAGAGTCTGAATCATCAAGTTCAATGGATGATGAGGAAACTCGGGCCCAACCAGGTGCCGAGCTAGCATTTGGTGTTTTGTCTTTTGAGCTAAACAAGATTCGAAGAGAGTTAATGCAAAAGAAACTTATGAGGAAAGGTCAAGTCTTCAATTTGCCTCTAACACACATTCATAGGCCACTAGTAGATGTTAATACAGGACGAAGACCACTTGAGATTAGAGAGCCACATAGAATCCATGTTCAAAATCTCAAGAAAAAAATGAAAATAAATCCACATGCCACAGTTGTACCATTTATAGTAATGGTGGATGCTGACGAATGTTCTGCAATTGAGTATTTTGATGTGAGAAAATACGATCAATACAATTAGTTTGTAATTGGTGGATCACATTTGGCTGAAGCATGATGACAACTTGTAAGAGAGCACCCAACCATTTTTTTCTTCAAGTATGTCGAGTGTAAAATATACGTGGGCCTCACAACTGAAGAGGCAAAACTCTTGGCATGGGACCACAACAATGACAACGATTGCCGGCAAAAAATGTCATCCATCGAGCGGATAAGGTTCTTCCACCATGAGTACTTGGACGTCAGACAAAAGTTCGGCGTAAAGCTTCACCCTAGACTACGACGTCAATGTCTTCGTGAGGTCGGGATTGTTGTTGACGATAATGTTAAGTCAGATGGTCTTCGTAAGTATGAGTCATGGTTTCAATTATCCTTTATAGATGGGGAAGTTTGGGACCTTCAAGATCAAATTTTTTCAATGTGGGAGAATAAGGAGGTCAAGGGTCAATGGCAAAAAAAGGGTAGAGTAGACCCCCAGCTCAAATTGAAATCACAAGCGGCGAAGAAAATTGACCTGACAATTGAAGAAGCGGCCGACGACATGAAGCTATCTCTATGGAGAGCAATGCAAGGCATTAAGGATGAGCACCTATTGGTGTCAGTGTTGTCAAGCGTTGGGGCCAAAGAATTGAGCTTAGAAGAGATGGTCATTAAATTCAACAAGTCTTGTCAAATAGTTAAATGAAACAGTTATGGTTTTATATAAAGTTCTAATCTCTATTGGTGATTTCACGGTCATAAGGTATATAAAGATCCACGAAGTTATGATGAAACAACGTGGATGTATAACTTGGGAGCAAGTGATTGAGGATTATCCTCTGATGTCTTCATGTAAGGCGTTATCTAAGTATTCATTGCATTCAAGGATTGGGTTAGTATTAGTCTCTATCATAATGATTTCTTAATATGTAAATGTTGTGTATTAATAGTTGATGTCTTATTTTCTCTATTAGAAACCTTGTCGTGGCAAGAAACCAAGAGAAGTCAAGGATATACACGACTTTCCAACATCCTTCCTTACACATCTCAAGAGAGCCAGAAAAGAAAAAGACCGCCGCTTAGTCAAGGTGTACTATGAAATTGAAGAAGATGGCTCCTTCAAAACATTTAGCCACATGAAAGACATTACAAAAGATCTCTACTATAATGTGATCTATGTCAATGTTGTAGAGATGATCTAGAGAGTGCCAAAGAAAGACTATACACTTTTGATTGCAGATATACCTTATGGATTTCGAATGGCTGGATCATCATACGACGATGAACCGTTTAGGTTCAAACAATTAGAAAAAATGGTTAAAGATTTTGCTGAGCTTACGACTGCATCCTTGTGGAGGATAGTTGTGTTTTATAGCATGGACCAAGGGTACTCGGTAGCTCAAGCATTGAGATCTCGTTGCCACGACATCGAGAACCTTGCTTGGTAAGGATTATTTATAAGTCTCATTCACCATACTTTCGTTCTTAATTTATCGAATCTATTCTTAACTCGCCTACTATTCATTGTAGGATAAAAACCAACATGAATAGAGGACCGACCTTTCGACGAAATAAAGAATCAAAGAATCAAGGAGCATTATAATGAAGTTGGAGGTTCAAACCTGCTAGTATATCCAACAGTCACACACAAATTGCAACATGTCACCATGATAGAACGGGGACTTGTCAACCCATACGGAAAACCTCAACGACCTATGATGCACTTGCTAAATGTTCTCGAACGAAGGAGATTGGATATTAGACCTATTTTTTCGCACATGTATCTTTTGAACTGGGTTTAGGTTGCTAATATATTCAATATTGATTCTTATGGTTGGATAATTGAGTCTTCTTGCCCATTTCTTTACAGGTACAATGTTTGCATGCACATTGAAGCTCTTTAGAAATATTGTAGCATTGGTGAAGGACGAGAAGCAGGTTATATTTATAAATATGAGGACTAAGGCCTTGTGGGAATGCCCAGACTATGACGAGAAGGTCAGTGCAAAGCACATCGTTGATAGGGAACGGTTTCAACTAGCTTCCCGACAGCCTATTCCTCCGTTAGTTGGGGAACCGGGGGAGCTAATTGAGCTTGATGACTAGCTTACAATAGTGGTCCAATTCCTACCACAAACCTTTTAATTCATTTGCATACTCGGTAACAATCATGTTACCTTGTTTTGCTGAAATAGCTCGCATTCTTATCTCATAGAGTTGTGTTGCATCACATGCCTTTGAGTATGTCTATTTAACTGCCTCCCACATTTTTTGTGCGGTGGACAAGGTAAACAAGTATCACTTATCTCCGATATCATTGAATTCCACAACCACACCATAATAAGTGATTTTTCTTCATCCCATGCAACGAATTTGGGATCACACGCTTTCAGTCCATTTCCAAGTATATGCTTTTGCTTCCCTCTTCCTTTTAGGAGTGTGTGGACTATCTGTGACCATTTGAAGTAGTTTTTTCCATTGAGTCAATTTGCAGCTGGAATAGTTGGTAAGTCTCCTCCACCTAGTTGAAACATAGTAGTTTCGACTGTATGTCCACTAGGTATGTTGCTCGCATTGGATGTCTCAGACATCTTGAGAATTCAGTTATTGGAGGGGAAGGTAAGAAAAAACTCAGCGATGAAGTCTGATAAGAAAGAGATTCTTGGAAATGAAGAGAAACAATGAGGGCTTAAGAGAAGAAACAATGACAAGGAGATTCTCAACAATGAGGGCTAATAACAAGGGAATTCTCAACTATGAAGGCTAACGAAATAACAAGGATAGGAGTGTATCAGTTTGGAGGCAATGAAGGCCTAAGAGAGAGCAATGAAGGTTCTTTGCTCTGATACCATGTTAAATTGAATGAAAAAGAAAAACTACCCTTATCCTTTTACATAGGGAATTGCCCCCCTTTTTAGTGTCTATTTTTAGAAATTGTTACACGAAAGACTGTTACAACATTTAATATTTAAATACTTAAATATTAAACAATTTAATATTTAACAGTTTTAGCTAAAACGATACTTTATAACAAAGTCCATTGTTGTTAGCTATTGTTTCTCATCCTTTGTTAGTAACATTGCCCAATCTTGTAGCCAGAGGTGATATTGTGGGTTTGCATCTTCCTTCTAATGGACATTTGGTGGCACAGGCATTGGCTAATGATTCTTTTATGTTTCTAGAAGCCTCAAAAGAAAAACTTGAAAGGAGTATCATGCAAGTTTGGGATCAATTTGCCTTGGTTTTAGGGTTCCATAAAAATTGGAGGAAGTCTCACCTTATTTCTTGTGCGAAGAGTGCTTTGGAATGTTTGGGATGGCGAGGGTTAGTGATTACACAAGGATTAATTTATCGGCATTCGGGATATCCATTAGGTGTTGATGTTGAAAATGTTCAACTTATTTATTGGATTAGTCGTAAACTGAAGGAAAACATTATCTATTGGAAGTCTCAATTATGACCCTTTCATGTACGACTCAAAGTGGTGCAATGTATCTTGATAGCCATGTTATTATATTTTTTACCATTGCTTCTTTGGACTAAGAAAGCATTACATGTAATCTTTACATTGATATATCAATAGAACGTAATAAACGTGTTTGTGCGAGCATACAAACGTTTGAAAACGAATACATTTGAAAAGGGAAAAATACGTTTCCTTTTCCTTTATTTAGAAATTAGCTCACCCTAGTGGAAAGTTGTTGTGCTACTATTGCTTATGTCTTGGGTTCGAATCCCAATTTTCTCACTTCTCGCTCTCCCTCCCTCCCTCTCTCTCTCTTTAATGTCATGTCATGTTTTCTTCATACTCTCAAATATACGTTTTATGAGTTTTTGAACATTTGATTATAATTTATAATGACATATTTTGATTCAATCTCTATAGTTCATACTCATTTTTTTGTAAAGTTCTAAAGTGGAGAAATTGACACCTTCACTAGTTGCGAGATGAGAACATCGATAATTGCAAGATGAGCTCATCATCAATACAATTATGTCTTTGAATTATTTGATTTTTATATTCATGCTTTCTAATGTTTAGTACTTAAGTAATTCCTAGGTTTTGAACTTTCAATTATGTTGAAATTTGATTCAATCAATATGTAATATAGACCATAACCATTTTTTGAAATTCCAATCTTTATTTCTTTTCCAACTTATAAATCCAATCCAAGATTGAGATGATTTACCATACACGTTTGATTGAATCATTCTCAAATGTGAATGCACAATGTTTACGTATGGTTTATTCTATGGATATATGCATCTACTTGTGTCGTTTAAGGAAGGTGATGGTTTTTAAACGATTCTTTGATTGCACTTAAAGTCCAACCTTAGATCTCAAATCCAAAAATGGCTCACATTAATTCTTATGCAATTGGGTACCATCGAGTGTCACATCTATAAAAACGTGTCTTGCAATGAATCTAATTATAGAAACACAGTTCAGTTTGAAGACATTTATTTGGTAGTCTTGGCAAAGTTTCATTTTCACATTTCGAAATAAGAAAATCAGTGATCCCATAGAAATTTATATATCATGATGTCTTTTATGCCTATAGAGTGTGATTGACTTTTATAATTCCATAATAGATAAAGAAGTTGATAAACTCTATTCATGTCTTCGAAGTCCAACATGATCCAAAGTGTAACATAATAATGAAATATGACCTAGAGAACGAAAGAACAATAGATTTGTATCATCTATTTAAATTCACGTTGTCATTCCTTTTTTGTTTGAGCTGACAACTTCAAAATTCCACGTGACATTTGGTCCATGATACCATTTCACAAACTCTACTCAAATCGTCGAACGTTGTCGTGATGTTATCGACACATAGTGCAAAACCACCCTCGAAAGAGAATAAAATAGTAGTTCAAATAAACTAATGTTGTGAAGTCAACTATTATAATAAACAAAAGGATAAAAAGTTAGAGGTGGTTCTTTCAAAAGTTGAAAAAGTTGAAAAAAGTAGGAAAAAAAGGTTAGGTGTGGAAATGAGCAAGGTAGAAAAAAAAGCTCATAATTTCCTCGTTCGATGTCCAAATTAGAAAAGAAAAGATTCATAAGAAAGCTAACATGGAGGGTTTTCCAAAAATAGGAGCTGACAAAAGAGAAATAGTGATAGAAATAAAAAATGCCTCATATAGACAAGTTTTTTTATAGGAGAAAAAAAAGCAAGCCATAAAAAACCTATAATTAAGAGCTATTCTTGAGAAGAAGGGAGATATGGATGGGGATTTGAAGAAGAAAAGATTTATGTTTCCTCTCTGATACTCTTATACCCTAAAAGGGAATTAGATTGATCAATTGAGTAATAAAAAAATTTCCATGTTTCCTCTCTCATACTCTCTTACTTTAACTTTGTTTATGTGTAAGTATAATTAAGTGTTATTCATACTTTCTTACTCCAAGCGTTCTTACTCATAAGCATAATTAAGTATTATTAGACCTCGCATAATCTCTTACTCGAAGATTTTCTTGTGCATAACTATAACTAAGTATTAATCAATCTCTCATACTATCTTACTCTTATTCGAGGGAAATATCTTGTCTTAAAACTTAAAGTGCATAAATCATTTTGCCCTAAATCCTTACGGTCCAGAACCTTGATGGTTTCGCATCACGATCCGCATTAGTTGGCAAATTTTCACAACAACGTCTACATGATTGAAAATGTAAAATGAATCATGAAATATGGCCTAAAGAAAAAATGGTATGTATAGAAATGTCGTTTAAGAGACTATAATGGCCTATAAGGCCAAACAAGAGGTTGCTTTAGAAAATATATTATACTCATGCTAATGGTAAATGGAGATAATCTAACATGGTTCATTAAATGACTTCTATCGTTTATTGTTTAAAAAGATTCATGTAAATTGAGAGCCAAATATACATAAAGTTCGTTTCATAGTTTAGACCAAGAATTCTAAATCTCGACTATAAATATTTGGTCAAGTTTTTTATTATCTTATATCATACAATTCCATAATAATACATTGCTTGCCTTGAGAACAAACTTACTTCTATACAAGAAGTGGGTAACAAGTCCTCACTCTTAGACTTTAAGCTTCTCCTCATTGTGACAAGAAAGTTGCACATTGTGCGCATTTTTGTTTGATCGATTGTATTTCATATGGCTCTTTACAAGGTGACCAGCAGTTAAAGCTGACATTAGCGAAAGCTCTCCAGCAAGCACCGCTCCAGCTATAATTCTTGCCAAGCATTGAGCATTCGCACCCGGACAATCTACATTGGATCCTTTCACACCAAGAAGATTCAAACATGCAGATTGAGCAGCTAATTGTGTCCCACCACCAATCGTGCCCACCTGAAATAAATAATGTGTAGGTTAGCAAAGGACATCAAGGTTCATACACAATGGATTAGGACCTTTGTAGGGAAGACACAAAACAACACACCCACATAGACTTATCATTTGTACACTAGACAAAACACAAAATCACATGGGCTCTTTGCCACCTAGAGATTGTCTAAAATTTAGTGTTTGTAAAGTTTATAACTAATCCACATCGGGAAATCTCTATAACTTCATGTACATATCCCAATTAATCCAATGGAAAAATGATTAGAAGTTCTAATGCATAACAACTCTATGGGAAAATGTCTAAAAACATTCTCATCCATAATACCTCTACTTCACATCGGAAAATGTCTAGAAAGTTATATGTGTTTATGTAATATTACCTCTAGTGTAGGCATAGTAACAGATATATATAAATCACGAGCATTGTTTGTTGGTTCCATCAATGTGATGCATTGTGAGCTCTCAACATTTTGGGCTGGATCTTGGCCAGTTGCTATAAATAAGGCGGTTACAATGTTAGATGCATGTGCATTGAAACCCCCAATGGCCCCAGCTATTGAAGAGCCCACTAGATTCTTCAAAACATTTAGTTCGATAAGATCCGGAACGGTTGTCTTGAGCACTTTCGCCACAACATCTTCCTTAATTATAGCCTCACATACCACAGATTTTCCGCGTCCGTGAATCCAATTTACGGCTGTGGCCTTTTTGTCGGCACACATGTTGCCTATGGCAAAAAAACATGCGAGAAAGAGTTAGAAAATAAGACATATTTCTAGATATCCTAAATAGTATGAGAATGTAAAGAAATGCATTATCTATGTACATACCAGAAATGCTCAAAACCTCCATGTCAGGAAACATCTCCTCGAGATAATGTAGAACATTTTGAACCCCCTTGGAAATCATATTCATCCCCATAGCATCACCGGTGGAGCACACAAACCGGATATACAAATTGCGACCGGCCAAAGAACCTTGAATACTCTGAAGCCTAGCAAACCGACTAGTTCTGCATCAAATTTCTAATAGTGTGTTAGTGCAAATCCCTGAATGTCATAATGATGCATTTGAGGAAACATGCCTCTCACCCGCAACATCTTGTTAAGTTAGGTGATGTAAGAATCCTAATGGAAGTATCTAAGACTTCTAGGGTTTAATGCAGCCAACCCAGTCTGGGCCCTACCTAGGCCCAAAACACTATGACCTTGATCAACAATGCAAGACTTGTAGGAGTGGCAAGACATTGTGTAACGATCTAGTGTGGCACAATTCACTCATATATAGGCATAACGCCAACAATATCTACACTACAACGGACCGTGTGATCATAATAAGGAATACAATACAATGATAAATATTACCTATTAAACATGGTGGCGAGATTCTCGAAATTGTTGGGTTGCTCCAAGAACGACTTGAGTTTGTAGGCCCTAAGGGCGGTTGTGAAGCGAACGAGGGGAGCTCGTGTCATGCCATCTTTGAGAAGAACGCTAGTTGCACCCCCGGATAGTAGTATAGCCTTGCAACCCCTATTGGTACTAGCGACAAGGCACCCTTCCGTGGTGGCCATGGGCACCATATACTCGCGGCCATCGAGAAGAAGAGGGCCCGCAACGCCCACAGGGATGTTGACGTGACCGATAACCATCTCACAGCATTGGCCGAGCACGGAAGAGTAGTCGAAACCCGACGACTGTAAGGCGAGGCCTCGGAGGGAACGTCCGGTCATAATCTCGACCGCGCGGTTTCGCACTACGGCGCCGTGCTCGGGGCCGAGCTGGGTTTCGAGGGAGTGAATGGGCAGTAGCCCCGCATGGACTGCCAATGCAATGTCTTCATCACTATATGTTTCATCTACACAGAAGGCTTGAGCAATGGCTGGATTTGCCCTAAGAATAGGTTGACCATTGAGGTGGGTGGTGTGATGAGCATAGGCATGACCATCCAGGTTCTCTTCTCCTTCATCTCCTCTGCTTTCTAGTTCTTCACTAATAATAGTTCTGGTGTTGATGAGGTTCTGGACATAGTGAATACCAAAGAACCCCCAGAGGTATACAAGGGATGCCACAAAGGCGAGCAGAGCGATGAGGTCTGGGAGCGTGAGGGAATGAGTGGCCCGTCTGCTCATGCTAGGACTCATGGTCTTCTTCCTCTCGTCCCAACGGTGGAGGAGGAAGAGAGTGGCGGCTATGAAGAGGAGGAAGAAGAATTTGTTGGTGAGGGCCATGGGGAGAGGAAGAGCATCAGAGGCTAAGCCCCCCCACCCCCCTTTCACACCATCACCATCACCATCACCATTCCTATCCCTACCTATTAACGCCTTCCTTGCCACTAAATTACAGGACCTCTCCAATGGCCTACATGATCTATCAATGCGATTCAAGCCTGACATGATCAATGGATATAATTGGATGTAATGAGGGATTAGGGGAGGTAGGAGAGGGAGGGAATATGAAGATTAAGGGTGAGCTTCAAAGCTTGAATATTGCTATCATTCTTCTTCTCCTTACTTAGAATTAAGAGCTAGGCATAAGGTTATATATATATAGATAGATAGATAGATAGATATGCAAGATATTTTGTGGGGGAGGAGGAGGATATATATGCCCATGACATGCCAAGCTTAGTTTCTAGCAATTATCACACCCAAATTGCTTCTCAAAGCAAACACCCTCTTCTTCTTCTTCTTCTTCTTCTTCTTTAATACAATCATTTTCCTTAACTTTTATGGCTTCATTTTCCTCACCTAACATATATATATATGCAAGATATTTGTGGGGGAGGAGGAGGAGGAGGAGGAGGAATTACAGCACGTTTTGCTGGGGTTTAGGAAGGTTGGCGGCATATTTTGCCTGCCTATTGGCCATTCTCAGAGCATGCCCCACTACCCCCTGCAATTGTGGTACCATTCCATTGATTGGTGTTGTGTGTTTTCCACACGCATGTTATTTATATGATTGTGTGCGGTTTTTTTTCCATAAGACAATAAAAATCGCCAAACTCATTATACATGCACATGTATATGTATGATTATGTGTGGCTTCAGGATACATCACTTCTTTTGTCACCCTTGCCCTGCCCCCATCTCTCTCTCTCTCTCTCTCTCTCTCTCTCTCTCTCTCTCATCATGTTCAACTTTGGCTTGCCTTACTCCCCTTTTTTGGATGACATTGATCCAAGAGTTTGCATTTCTCCCTATCTTGTCATTGGTGTTACACTAAACATTGCACATGACCTTAATTGCACATGTGCCATGACTCATGACCCTTCGACCATCTCAAAGGTTTCAATGATTTGTTGACCATCCTTCTCTACCCTCGTCCTACTACATTTCACCTACATATGTGAGAGTCTGGAGTCTGGATTCGCCTACATATGTAACTTTTATTTAATTATTCAACTAGGGAAAGAGTTGAAGGCACTTTTTTTTTCTTCGATGAATAGCTGGTGGAAGTTCAAGTTATTTTCATTTCTTTGAAATTTTATGATGAAAATAGTACGTATGATATCAAGATTTCTGTTATTTCTATGGTTACAAGTTGGTATTGGTTTCTAGGAGGAGCAATAATTTACTTGTGTCTGGTGTCGTGGATATGATGCTTTAACTAGCAATGACTACGAGTGTTACCGGTCACCCATCTTTTAATCGATCATATAAGTTACCTCCTACACCTAGAATGAGTGTTTGTTCTCTTAGTATCAAAAGTCCAACATTGCAATTATTCCTTTAGGAGGAGGCACAATGTTTAAAAAGATGTCAAATGAAATTGTTGGTAGAGATATTTTAATATAAGCATGAAAATTAAGAAACACATAAGAAAACAAAGAGACAAATAGAGAAAGAAGGGCGTCAGTCCACCCGTCCATGCTCGAGCGAAGGGATCAAGAAGGACTCAAGCCTTGAATGGCATTCCACACTACCGTTATGGGCTCCAAGTTGTACCTTGTACGAGAATGCGCCTACCACAAGAGTACGTTTACCACAATATCAAAGTCTTGACAGTGTAATTGAATGAACCCCCAACAAGGTTAGCTACGCCTAAGGGTCATCGACAAGCTCACACTTGACCCTTTGGTTTGTCTCAATCCCTAGAATTAAAAGTAATCATCCCTTCTCTACATTCTTGATTAACCCTCACAGTCTTTATCTTCGTGTGTAGAAAACTATGGTACAAACTACCACGGGATAAGTTATATATGGTTATGCCTATAATACTTCCCAAATCATGACACCCTAGAATGAAGGCATAGTATGCTGATTTCAATGATATATAGATAGATAGATAAATAAATAAATAAATAAATAAATAAACATAGATATCTATAAAATTGAAATTATTTAATATATTATCGTTTACATAGGGATCAAGAAGAAAACCAAATAATTTTTTAACATTGAAGGTCTAGAAAGAGAGTTTGAGACCAATTGGCAAAGGAAATCATAGAGGTGAAGATTTTAGACAAGTCTAAAGGGATTCAAATCATCCTAGTTGTTGCTAAACTCATTGATGTTTGATCATATGCCCACATGTTGTTATAATAATCATATTAATGTTTTAGTCTCCAAAATTACACAATGTCTTAAGGGAACATATCCACCAAGGATACACACGTAATCATCTGCAAATGGGAGATTATGTTGTTGTGTGGTTGTTAAGTACATTCCGTACGAGTCATTGCCAATGAGGATATTGGCATTGGTAGCGAACACATTGATACCAGTATCATACATTCTCAAATATACTATGAAAAAGGTTTAAAATCCACCATTTTCTTGATTTTAAAAAAAAAACAAAAAGAGGAATCTCAAAACGTTTAGGGTTTAATTTATTTCACAAACTTTACAACCAATGTTTTTTATAAGAAGTGATATTCATAGGAATCAAATGAATTCAAAACACATGCTTTTATATTACTCGATTTGTTACAAGTGGAAGGTAGTTACACTTAATAGCCAGAAATACATTCATGATCACTCCTTTACGGAGAATCATGACTATAACTAATATACAATGAGGATTCTTCCTTGTCATCCTCGAATGTACCAATCAATACATTATCTTCATCATAAACCAAATGGTGTGACTCTAGATTATATGTAGCAGATCTTGTTTGCCTTTGACTCGAGCCACCCTTTAGACATGGTAATTTTTCTTTTATTATATCTATTGTTGACTTCCTTAAACATCTAGTTGTTGTAAGCATGAAGTCGTACATGATGATATCCACATCAGAGATATCAAGGGTCGAGGTGTTACGAATGTTTCGCTTCCTCTTCCTACGTCCCCTTGTTGTCGAGCATTCCATCATCTCCAATGTATACTTACCCGTAAAAGCATTTTGACTTCTAGTGTTGTACCAATGCACTTTGATAGACTTGATCGTGTTTTCTATTTCATGCATTAGCACTTCTAGAATTTTACCAATCCAAAATTGGTAGCCATGTGAGTTCTCATCAGCAGGTGTTGCAATCAACATCCCCGATGTGAGCTCTTGCATTTTGACTTCTAGTCTTGTACCAATGCACTTTGATAGACTTGATCGTGTTTTCTATTTCATGCATTAGCACTTCTAGAATTTTACCAATCCAAAATTGGTGGCCATGTGAGTTCTCATCAGCAGGTGTTGCAATCAACATCCCCGCTGTGAGCTCTTGCAAATTGCCTTACCATCTAGCTTCAACTGCTTTGGTCATCCTTGGTCCCACATAAATGTCTCTTTGTTGTGGATGGACCAAACTGTCATTAATCACATTTTCTAGTTGCTCCGGAGTTTTATTTACACAATCATGTTGTAGCGACCATGTGAATGGCGTTTCCAAGGTCCAATTATCACCAGATACACAATTGTCAATAATTCCTTTCTGATCACTAAAAAATACATCCCACCATGACGTCTCTTTTTGTGCGGCATATTTCTTTGTGGTTTCAATATGCTTTCTTTTTTTTGTTAAGGTTTGGAGCCATAAGTGTTTTTATTCTGATACCAAGTCACTATGCAACTGTCCTTTCTTCTGAATTGGCATTTGTTTAGCTCCATGGACTATTGTACTCAGCATACAAAGTAAGAACTAGCAACCACCTTCAGGTTCCCATTTTGTAGAAGATGAAAATTGTTTGGCATACAAAAGCATAGAACCACTTATTTCATTTTTCTTTATCATAAAAATGTGATTGAAGCTTATATTGTTTGATTGGGCGAGCACTTTAACATTCCCAACACCCCCATCTGATATATATCTCTTAAAGTCATATACCTCCTTCAAGTGTAACACTTTTGGGCGTGGTGTATATGCATCACAAATGACATCAAATAGTTTAGGTAATGTGAAAGCATCATGCCGAGACAACTGTCTGGAGAATGTGCTAAACATCTTATCTATATGATCATGTGTGTGGCCAACCAGAAGAAAATTAACTTTCACTTTTCTAAATAATCCTTGGTTGACCAACATACTTAGATAGCCAAACACAATTGAAATTTTGTTCTCTCTAGCAGTATTGTCCAATTGAATGTATAGAACAGGGGGGAACGGTTGGCCCCAAGACATCAAAACTCGGTGAATCACTGTAACTGTTAGGTTAGGGTCATTGTGAACATTGGGGTATGTAATGAAGACGTGAGGTCCAACTAACCTATTATAAGCCAAGCATCCCACCAAGTGCATTTGAACAAGGCACTCATCATTGACATCTTTGGGGAGCCTCCGCATATGCGGCAAGCACATCTACTTCTGGTCCATGCCATCTATCATTAAGCATGTGTATTGTTCGGGCCTCTTCAAACACTTCTCTCTATGATGCATCGCCTTCTTTCTTTCTAACGATTGTGCCTCACAATGCTCCTGTAGTAACTTCTTACTCATATCCTTTTCCATTGATGTCTTTGCACCTTTAGCCAAACTTTTAAGATTTGCACAAATTGAGCAATACCCCGTGTGTACTTTACGCGGAATAATAATATTAGAAAACCATGCTCTCCACAATCTTGTGAATTGGTTATATGTGACATATTTATTACTTGAGTCCACCATATCTAATCAATATACATCATAAACTTTCCGACGTGTGTAATTATCAGAGAGGTGCATCCTGCTTGTAGTGGGCATTACTTCACAATTTAACTGAAAGTAACTTTTCATCCAACCAATAGCATGTCTTCCAATTGCACCTTTCATACTTGGGAACCTCTTGTTGGGATTACGGTCCCTCCGGATGGGATGGTCGGATGTCCGGGAATCGGAAATGAAGACCCGAATGAGATGAAGACCCGGTTCCGGATCCGGATGATGAAGACCCCGGCTACGGAGCCGGATGACGAATGTACCCGGAGAGAGATCCGGATGCGGGGACATATTTGTGAATATGTTTGCCAAGGGCCCTTGAGGCTATATTTGTAAATAGCCCGAAAGTCATATGTGTATAAATATGACTTAGGGCAAACAGTTTTTAGTTGTTGCTCATTTTTCTGTTTTCCGCTTAGAGGGAGCGAAGTGAGAGCAGCCGAGAGAGAGAGTGAGAGAGAGAGTAAGGAAGAGGTCGACGCCTCTGTGTAATACCGCCGCCTGTGGCGAGGACAGCGAGCTCAAGGTCGTCGCCTTGCAGCTCGCCATTGTACATTCCCTGCGTATAGTGATAGTTGGAGTCTTGCACTCCCGTGGTTTTTCCCGTCTAGGGTTTTCCACGCTAAACCCTGTGCATTCGAGTCTCTCTCTGTGTTTTCAATTTACTGCTGCATTGATTCGTGTTTCCTCGGTTGTGGCCGAGAGGTGAAGGTTTTGAAAGCGTCAATTTCTAACAATCTGGTATCAGAGCGACTGCAGTGCAGAAAATGGAAGGCGGCAGCAGCGGGCAGCCGGGGATGATGGTGCTGAATGCGCAGAACTACGCCGACTGGAAGATAAAGATGGAGGATCTGCTCATTGTTCGGGACCTGTATGAACCGATCGACAAGTCGGAAATACCCAAGGAGGTACTTGAAACGGAATGGAGGCTTCTGAACCGGAAAGCCGTTGCAACCATTCGGCAATACGTCGACGTGAGCGTTCTACAACATGTGGCGAACGACACCAACGCATATGAGATGTGGCAGAAGCTGTCGGGCCTCTACGAGAGGAAGAATGCGTTGAACCGGACCTCCCTGATGAGGAAGATAGTGAACCTCAAGTACCGGGACGGCGAGAGTATGGTGGAACACGTAAGCACGTTCATGGGATTCGTGAACCAGCTTGCGGCGATCAAGTTCCCGTTGGAGGATGCAATGCAAGCCATCATGCTGATGTGTACATTGCCGGATAGCTGGGAGAACTTGGTGGTGACTCTCAGCACCTCCTGCACCGAAGATAACTTGTCCCTACAAACGGTAAAGACAAGCATTTTGAACGAAGAAGCGCGTCGGAGAGATAAAGAACCGGCCTCCGATCCGAAGATGTTGCTTACCGAATCGGATCGGGGAAGACAACGGAACCGGAGTCCGCAAAGACGGGAGAAGTCGGGGACCCGGTCGCAGTCAAGAGGAAGGCCCACATGCTTCCACTGTGGGAAGCCGAGGCACTTCCGAAAGAATTGTCGGCATTACCGAAAAGACAACGGAGCCGACGACACCGATTCGAAGAAGTCTTCGGAACGGAACGGTGCTTACCGGGGAGCCACAGACCGGAATGGTTCGGATCGGCGAGGGCAGGACCAGAAAGGAACGACGGCACTCGCGGCAAGTGAAGAGGAGATCATGCTCATCACCGAAGAAGGTGAACTAAACATTGCCGGCGATGAGACTACCTGGGTGGTCGATTCCGGAGCGTCGTTCCACCTGACCCCGGAAAGAAGATACTTCTCATCCTACACAGCCGGTGAGCATGGCTGTGTTCGGATGGGAAATGAAGGTACGTGCCGGATTGCCGGCATAGGAGACGTGTGGTTGACAACCTCGACCGGATGCAAAATGTTGCTGAAGGATGTCTGACACGTTCCGGAGGTTCGATTGAACCTGATTTCGGCCGGGAGGCTAGACGATGAAGGCTACACAGGTAGCATCCGGAACTGCGTAATGAAGTTCAGCAAGGGGAGCCTGATAGTGGCTCGGGCCCGGAAAGTCAACACACTGTACCTTATGAATGCCTGGTTGTGTCCGGAGGAGTTGAACGTGGCAGCCGACACTGCCGGTGAGCTGTGGCACAAGAGACTGTGCCACATGAGTGAGAAGGGGATGAAGAGGCTTGCAGAAGACAACCTCATTCCAGTGAAGCATGTGCACCTGGAGAAGTGCACCGATTGCCTGGCCGGTAAGCAGAACCGAACCTCCTTCCACTCAAGGCCACCGACGAGACGTAGCGCACCATTGGAGTTGGTGCACACTGACGTGTGTCAAGTAGAAACGAAGTCACATGGCGGAGCCCAGTACTTCGTGACATTTATTGATGACCACAGCCGGAAGCTGTGGACGGCACCGTTGAAGACAAATGACCAAGTGTTGTGCGTCTTCAAAGAACTCCACGCGAGAGTGGAAAGGGAATCCGGCAAGAAGCTGAAAGCGATACGAGCGGATAACGGAGGGGAATACCGGGGGCAGTTCGAGGAGTACTGTCGCTCGAAGGGAATCTGGCTCGAGTTTACTGTGCCGAAGACGCCGGAACTGAACGGGCTGGCCGAGAGGATGAACCGGACCATAATGGAGAGGGTCCGGAGTATGCTGGCGCATGCGAAATTACCCAAGGGGTTTTGGGCTGAGGCAATGTCGACGGCGACATACGTGATAAACAGATCACCCTCAGTACCTTTGGACGGAGACACGCCGCAGAGAGTGTGGACCGGTAGGGAAGTATCCTACCGGCACCTGAAGGTGTTCGGGTGTCTCGCATATGTGCATGTGGCAAAGGACCGGAGAGGAAAGCTAGATCCAAAGACCCGGCCATGCATATTCCTCGGTTACGGCGATGACGAGTTCGGCTACCGAGTATGGGACCCGGTCGACAAAAAGATATTCCGGAGTCGTGATATCATCTTCATGGAGGACAAGACACTCGCCGACTGGGAGTCGGAGAAGAAGATGAAGAGCTCCAAGTCGACCGGTGAGGATCAACTCTACGAGGAGCAGTCCCGACCGGCAAGGGACCGGTTAGCACTCGAGGATGCGGCCGAAGACGGTGAAGAAACAGAACCGGCCGAGGAAGATGAAACTGATACCGGAACCGGCCCCGATCCCGAAATGGATTCGGATGAAGAGGAAACGGAGGAGTCGGTTACCGAAGCTCCGGAACGGAGATATCCTCTAAGAGAGAGAAGGGCTCCCCGGAGATTTCCGGAACCAGAGCACGTGCTGCTAACCGACGAGGGGGAGCCAGAGAGTTTTGAAGAAGCAAAGCTTGACACCCATAGCCGCAGGTGGTTAAGTGCCATGCAGGGGGAGATGGATTCCCTGCATGAGAACCACACATATGAACTTGTGGAGTTGCCGAAAGGAAAGCGGGCACTTCGAAACAAGTGGGTGTTCAAGCTGAAACCGGGAGATGCCGGAAACCCCCCGAGATACAAAGCCAGGATCGTGGTGAAGGGGTTCCAGCAGAAGAAGGGCGTCGACTTCGACGAGATATTTGCCCCGGTAGTGAAGATGACCTCCATCCGGACGGTGCTGAGCATAGCGGCAAGCATGGACCTCGAGGTAGAACAGATGGACGTGAAGACGGCATTCCTTCACGGTGACCTCGAAGAAGAGATCTCTACATGCAGCAACCGGAAGGATTCGAGAAGAAAGGGAAGGAGCACCTGGTATGCCGGTTGAAGAAGAGCCTTTACGGACTGAAGCAGGCTCCCCGGCAATGGTACCGGAAGTTCGACTCTTTCATGACCAACGAAGGGTACCACAAAACGCAGTCCGATCACTGCGTGTTTGTGAAGAAGTTCGAAGGAGGAGACTTTCTAATACTCCTCCTGTACGTGGACGACATGTTGATCGTCGGACGGGACCAGGTCAAGATACGGATGTTGAAGAAAGCGCTTCACCGAACCTTCTCAATGAAGGACCTGGGTCCGGCGAGGCAAATACTAGGGATGCACATCATCCGGGACCGGAAGAAGAAGCTGTTGTGGCTGTCACAGGAGAAGTACGTGACAAAGGTGCTTCACCAGTTCAACATGTCGGAAGCAAGACCGGTCGAGTCAACCCTCTCGGCAAACTGCAAGTTGTCCAGCAAGCAAAGCCCCAAGACAAAGGCTGAGAAGGAGGACATGATGAAAGTACCATATGCCTCTGCCGTCGGAAGCTTGATGTACGCAATGGTGTGTACAAGACCGGACATAGGATATGCAGTCGGAGTAGTGAGCCGGTACATGAGCAATCCCGGCAAAGAGCACTGGAACGCGGCCAAGTGGATACTCCGATACCTGAAGGGCACGGCAAACGTGTGCCTCCGATTCGGCTCCGGTAAGCCCGAACTCGACGGCTTTACCGATTCGGATATGTCGGCTGATGCAGATACCAGCCGGTCCACATCAGGGTATGTGATGACGTATGCAGGGGGGGCTGTTTCGTGGCAGTCGAGGCTGTAGAAGACGGTTGCATTGTCAACCACGGAGGCGGAGTACATGGCGGCTGTTGAAGCCGGCAAGGAAATGATATGGATGAAGGACTTCATTAGAGAGCTCGGTATCCGGCAGGAGGAGTACCGACTCTACTGCGACAGTCAGAGTGCCATCCACCTTGCGAAGAACGCGGCCTATCACTCCCGGACGAAGCACATCCAGCGAAGATATCACTGGATCCGGGAAAGGATAGAAGACCAGGAGTTCATGCTGACGAAGATCCACACGGACGAGAACGGGTCAGACATGCTGACCAAAGTGCTCACACCCGACAAGCTGGAAGCATGCCGAAAGAGGGTCGGACTGGAAAGACATCCCATGCCGAAGTGAAGGGGGAGTTTGTTGGGATTACGGTCCCTCCGGATGGGATGGTCGGATGTCCGGGAATCGGAAATGAAGACCCAAATGAGATGAAGACCCGGTTCCGGATCCGGATGATGAAGACCCCGGCTACGGAGCCGGATGATGAAGACCCCGGCTACGGAGCCGGATGACGAATGTACCCGGAGAGAGATCCGGATGCGGGGACATATTTGTGAATATGTTTGCCAAGGGCCCTTGAGGCTATATTTCTAAATAGCCCGAAAGTCATATGTGTATAAATATGACTTAGGGCAAACAGTTTTTAGTTGTTGCTCATTTTTCTGTTTTCCGCTTAGAGGGAGCGAAGTGAGAGCAGCCGAGAGAGAGAGTGAGAGAGAGAGTAAGGAAGAGGTCGACGCCTCTGTGTAATACCGCCGCCTGTGGCGAGGACAGCGAGCTCAAGGTCGTCGCCTTGTAGCTCGCCATTGTACATTCCCTGCGTATAGTGATAGTTGGAGTCTTGCACTCCCGTGGTTTTTCCCGTCTAGGGTTTTCCACGCTAAACCCTGTGCATTCGAGTCTCTCTCTGTGTTTTCAATTTACTGCTGCATTGATTCGTGTTTCCTCGGTTGTGGCCGAGAGGTGAAGGTTTTGAAAGCGTCAATTTCTAACACCTCTTTACAATTGAGCATCTGATCCCCGCAAGGAAGACGTTGTTGTACTCTATGTAGCCGCATGTTACTAACACAACGTAATTTTGAAGGCAACTCTACAGATCTGATGCGCATGGAAGATATAATACTCGAATGATACTTTGATCCCCGTAGATTTGTCAAACACCAGTTGCATATGTGAACCGAGGTAAATGTCTTGCTCATCACCAATCATCGAGAAATAATGCCACCTTAATTCTCGCAACTTTGATTTTCCAATCATAGACATACACCCACGTGCGCAACATGTTTTGCTAACATCAAATCCTATTTGCTTATCTGATGTCACCGAGTTAAATCTGGCCATACGAATTCTACGTGGGATTCTTCTAATATGCATAGGGCTTCCAGATTTCTCTTCCTGCACAGAAGTTGGGGTAAACTTGTTACAATCGAATTCATTGTTGTCACCATCGCCCATGATCTTCAATGTTTCATTAGCACTACCTTCATTCTCTGTATCTTTATTAATATCGTATTCTTCAATAGAGAACTCTTCACATGTGTCATTATTTACATGTGTTGTAGGTGAAGATGAGCTCAGACAATATTCTTCGATAGAAAATGGTGAATCTGTCGACAGACAATACTCTTCGGTAGAAAACGAATAGTCTGATGACAAACAATATTCTTCAATCGAGAACGGTGAGTCTTCACTCATGGCTTAAGGTCCACACAGAGCTCTTTAAGTTATGTGCTTAGGCTAACATAAAAAACTGATAAGCTCCTCTCTAAACATATACTCCTCTCTAAACATAAAATCCTCTCTAAACATAAAATCCTCTCTAAATATAAAATCCTCTCTAAACAGAAGCTCCCTCAATATAATGTCTATATTATTTAATATTATATTAATACAATAAATAAAGATATTATTTTTAATATAATAACTATATTCAACATATTAATAATTACTTAAACTAGTTTGTATAAAGTTAAATCAAGTATAATATGATTACAATCATTACCAAGCCATATATATGTTGGTTTAAAGTTAAAATCATTGGTTAATTAATGGCACCCATATTTAATATAGAACATCTCAGTCATTGGTTCATTCATGCCCACCATTTTAAATATAAGACTTTTCAATCATTGGTTCATTCATAAACCTCTATCATTGCTTCCTTCATGACCTTCAAAGTCATTATATGTTAGTTTGACTATAAAATAATCATTATTATGTTAGTTTGACTATTTAATCATTTATGCATTCATAAGCATCATTTATTTCAAATCCATTAGAGAGTGATTAGTACACTCAAGATTAGGTACTAAATAAAGTAATTATAGTTAAAGTGACTGTGGTTACTAACTAACTAACCTTAAGGTTGCCAACCCTGGTTAAAGTGATTGTGGTTACTTTAACCATTGTGGTCAATCCCTATAAATAGGAAGACCTCCTCATATTTCAATCACACGCGTAGAACAAAGCACAAGAGCACACAGAGCACGAAGCACCAAACTGAGATCTCCCCCTAAGCATCAACAACGTCCACCATGTCTTCAAAGAAAATCGAGCGCCAAGACTCAGGTAAGCGTCTGACACTCTAGACCTTTTTGTAAATATGTTTTGGCACTCAAGAACTCGATACGCCATATCGAGTTCTTGTATAAAGTTTGCGTTTTCAACAGGAACTCAATACGCCGTATCAAGTTCCTATTTACAGTTTTTGTTTTAAACAGGAACTCAATACGCCGTATCGAGTTCCTATATAAAGTTTGCATTTTCAACAAGAACTCGATACGCCGTATCGAGTTCCTGTATTATGTTCGTGTTTTATAGATGTTTTCAACAGGAACTCAATACATATCGAGTTCCTGTATTATGTTTGTGTTTTATAGAGAAACTCGATACAACGTATCGAGTTCTTGTATAAACTCCGTGTTTTATAGAGAAACTCGATACAACGTATCGAGTTCTTGTATAAACTCCGTGTTTTATAGAGAAACTCGATACAACGTATCGAGTTCTTGTATAAACTCTGTGTTTTATAGAGAAACTCAATACAATGTATCGAGTTCCTGTATAAAGTCTGTGTTTTATACAGGAACTCGATACGGCGTATCGAGATCTTGTATAAAGTTCCTGTAAAACGTTTGTGTTTTATATAGGAACTCGCTACGCCGTATCGAGTTCCTGTGTAAAGTATGTGTTTTACAAAGGAACTCGATACGGCGTATCGAGTTCCTGTTTCAAGTTTATGTTTTGCACAGGAACTCGATACGACGTATCAAGTTCCTGTGTAAAGTATGTGTAACTCGATACCCTGTATCGAGTTCCTGTATAAAAACGAACTTTATACAAGAACTCGATACGGCGTATCGAGTTACTGTATATAACACAAAATTTAAACAGGAATATTGTGTCTTTGGGGGAACAATTTAGTATATGTGTGAAAAGATACCAAACTTTCTGTCAAATTCAGACTATTTTAGTGACATTTGCCATATTTTGTAACAACTAGGGGGCTTACTTAAAAAGGTTTTATGACCTATTATAGCTTAAAATAATAGAAAATAACCCACGAATTACCTTTATGATACCAAATTTAAGTCTGCCATATGCAAATTCTCTACAATAAGGATATGGAATCAATATAAGCCATACCTACCCTTCAAGATAATATATATCCTTGTATACTTATTAAGATATATAATTTTTGAAGTTGAATAACCCTTACTAGAATGGATTTCCGAATAAAGGACTATCATGTTCACTCAATACATGATTGATATTTATAGTTTACCACAAATCGCCTGTTAGTTTTAGTCTTCGTCTAATTATGTATATTTTAATATACAACCTTAATCTACATGACCACCTAACTTATGTTTCCGCATGTCCTTTCTTAAATAGGTTGTTTGAGAACTTGTCGAACCGACCTGTGAAGAAGATAAAGCTTCGGATACAGGGCTCTCTAATTGAGACCCAGACCCCAATAGTTCCTGAGAACATGAAGAGAGGAAAAAAACTTCTCTTCAACGAGGAGACAAAATCTCAACCATCCAATGAAGTCAGCCAAAAGAAAATGTTAGCAGCTACTGGTGGTGAGGACCTTCCTGACCGTGATCTAATAGATAAGGAATGGTGTATGCAATACGTCGACTTCAAGAAAAAAGTTGTGTTGTATACAGCAAAGAAGAAGGGCGATGGTCAGCTTGAAAATGAAACCGCATTTATGTATGGCCATATTGTAATGATTGACTGCTCTAAGGGGGTACGTGAAGTGTGCCTTTCTGAAGATCTACTAGTAAAGGAATCTTGTGGGCCAGAATCTTTTAAAAAAGATCTAGAAAGCTCACAAAACCTTATTGTCACCTTGAGGCCTTATATACAAGGCCATGTAACTCTACGGGAGCCCTTGCCCTTCCCAATGAAGGCCCCGAAAAGGGCATCTAAAGTGCAATCAAGACCAGCAAAAAAGAAGACCACTAAAATGTTGGACTCCGACTCATCAAGCTCAAACGAAGATGAGGACACTAAGGGGACGCCAGGAGCTGAGCTGGCATCAGGTGTGTTGTCATCCAAGCAGAATAAGATACACAGAGAGTTAATGCAACGTAAATTGGTCAGAAAAGGGCAAGTGTTTAATTTGCCTATAACACACATCCATCGGCCCCCTATAGATGAAAAAATAGGATGAAGACCACTTGAGATCAGAGAGCCACACCGAATGCATGTTCAAAATCTCAAGAAAAAAATGAAAATTAATCCACATGCTACCGTTGTGCCTTTTATTGTTATGGTAGATCCCGAAGAATGTGAAACCATTGAAAATTGCGACATAAGAAAGCATGATCAATACAATTACTTTGTAATTGGTGGATTGCATTCGGCGGAGGCACGTCGACAACTTGTGAGAGAACATCCAACGACTTTCTTCTTCAAGTATGCCGAGTGCAAAATTTACGTGGGCCTCACAACTGAAGAGGCAAAGTTGTTGGCATGGGACCACAATAACGATAATGACTATAGGCAGAAAATGTCATCGATTGAGCATATAAGGTTCTTCCACCACGAGTATTTGGACGTCAAACAAAAGTTCGGTGTGAAGCTACATCCAGGCCTACGATGTCAATGCTTGCATGAAGTCGGCATTGTGGTGGATGATAATGTTAAGTCTGATGGTCTTCGGAAATATGAGTCCTGGTTTCAACTTGCGTTTAGAGATGGAGAAGTATGGGACCTACAAGATCAAATCTTCTCAATGTGGGAGAATAAGGAGGTCAAGGGTCAACGACAAAAGAAATGTAAGGTAGACCCTCAACTAGAATTAGAGTCACAAGCGGCCAAGAAAATTGATTTGACAATTGAAGAAGCGGTTGACGACATGAAGATCTCTTTGTGGAGAGCGATGCAAGGTATTAAGGACGAGCAACTTCTTGTGTCTGTTTTTTGTCAAGGGTTGTGGCGAAAGATTTAAGCCTTGAAGAAATAGTCACTGAGTTCAATAAGTAAGTATTTCAAATAGTGATATTGAATTCAATATGGTGCAATTGAAAGTTCTAATCTCGTTTTCTAATTTCATAGTCATAAGGTGTACATGAAGATCCAAGAAGTTATGATGAAACAACTTGGATGTATAACTTGGGAACAAGTGACCGAGGATTATCCTCTAACGTCTTCATATAAGGCGTTATCCGAGTATTTTATTGCATTCAAGGATTGGGTTAGTATTGGTGGTTTTTCATTAAGCTTTCCTCATATGTAGAGGTTGTGTAATAATACTTGATGTCTTATTGCTTCTATTAGAAACCGTGTCGTGGCAAGAAACAAGGAGAAGTTAAGGATATACACGATTTCCTGACATCCTTCCTTGCACATCTCGAGAGAGCCAGAAAAGAAAAGGATCGTCGCTTAGTCAAGGCATACGAAATTGAGGAAGATGGCTCCTTCAAAAAAATTAGCCACAAAAAGGATAGTACGAGAGATCTTTACTACAACGTGGTTTGCGGCGATGTCGTTGACATGATCCAAAAAGTGCCAAAGAAGGAATATATGCTAATGATTGCGGATATTCCATACAGATTTCGAATGGCAAGGTCATCATACGACGATGAACTGTTTAGGTTTAAACAGTTAGAGAAGATGATCAAGGATTTTGCTGAGCTAACGACTGCATCCTTGTGGAGAATAGTTGTCTTTCATAGTATGGACCAATGGTACTCGATAGCTCAAGCTTTGAGATCTCGTTGCCATGGCATTGAGAACCTTGCATGGTAAGTATTATTTATATGTCTCATTCACTATATTGCCTTTCTTAAGATTGTTCAATCTATTCTTAACTCGATGTAATATTTGTTATAGGATAAAAACCAATGTAAATAAAGGGTCAACCTTTCGGTTCATAAATGTCATTGAATACATTACGGTTGGCTACTTCAATGAAATTAAGAAACAAAGAATCAAGGAGCATTCTAATGAAGTGGTAGGTTCAAATCTACTAGTATATCCATCAGTGACACGGAAATTGCGACATGTCACCACGACAAAACGGGGACTTGTCAACCCATACCAAAAACCTCAACGACTTATGATGCGCTTGATCGAGATGTTTTCTGTAGAAGGAGATTGGATATTAGACCTCTTTTCTGGCACAAGTATTCCTTGAACTAGGTTAACAATGTTGAGATAACCAATACTGAATCTTTTTTTTTGAAAACTAATTCTTCTTGTTACTTTCTTCACAGGGACAACGTCTGCATGTGCATTGAAGCTCTTTAGAAACACAATTGCATTGGAGAAGGACGAGGAGCAAGTTATATTTATAAACATGAGGATTAAGGCTTTGTGGGAGTGCCCAGACCAGGACGAGGAGGTCGGTGCAAAGAACCTCGTTGATACCGAAAGGTTTAAACTTGCTTCTCCAGAGCCTATTCCTCCGTTAGCCGGGGAACCGAGGGAGCTAATAGAGCTTGATGATGAGCTTATACAAGATATTTCGTTGGCTCGGCTAACAAGGGAAGCCAATGCACGTATAGCCAAAGAGAGTTCTATACAAGATGACGAAGAAAATGACATTGACGATTTGCTTGCTATGTAATAAACACTTTTAAAAACGCGAAATGTATTGTTTGGAATTCACATTATTAATACAGATTTTGGGTTTTACTTGGTGGATTCTATTCTTTATAATCTTCTATATGTTTCAATTTTATTTTTATATACTTGGTTAGTAGACTTATGACATTGGTTTCACCACGTGCATTGCTGACTACCAAATTTATGGAGAAACATGAATTAGTTTAAATTGAGGCTGATTTTGGTCAAACTTTACATTAACATAACATGGTTGTAGAATTGTTGTTATGATTGTCCATGTTGTTATTATGGATCTTTGTCTTCTATTGTTAAAACTATTATGTTTCTCTTCCCTTGCTGCTTAGATTGTGTGGTGTGTTGATAATGGTTCCATTAGCATTATCCGCATGTTTTTATACGTTGTAGTTCCACTAGCGTTATCGTTCGGAGTTTGATCCCGTGTGAATCACCTAAGGAATAGATTAGATCAATTTTAAATACAAGTGTGAAAGCCTTAATAGGTTTGTTATTTCCACCACATTATCCTAAAGTTCACTGCCTTACATTGTCCACAATTATATACATATGGTTTGATCCCATACGAACAAACTAAGGAATAGATTATATCAACTTTAAATACAAGTATTAAATACCTTAATAAGTTAGTTATTCCAATCACATTATCCTAAAGTGCACTATCCTACATTGTCCACAATTATATACATGCGAGTATGGGTCAAAGTATAAATTATAACTCATTTTATTAGTATGGTTACAAGTACACCTCATATTTTTGTAAAACTTACCAAATTAATATAAGTCTTTAACTTAGTGTTTCCCATGTCGAACATTAGTAGTGACATATTGAGCCATTGTTGAACTTTATTATGCCTACATTAACTTATCAACACGTCCAAACTTATTTAAATTTCAAATGTTCTCCACTCGTAGACCTATCATGTATTTTTATATTTGCAAATTCTAATCAAGTTGTGGAACATGTGATACTAGTGCATCCAATTTTTGTAGAGAGGGTATATTTGGATAGTTTCAAGAAGATTCTACAAGTGAAATGCACGATCCTTCCACTTGTGAACGCGAACGTGTTTAGTGTCATATTGTTCTTTTTTCTCTAGAACATTTGTAGTAATGAAGTTCATTACAAGATCTACATGCATCATGTTGTTTTGGTGTTTATCTTTGGGGAAACATCTTTCCACTTTGTTATGATCAGGATTCACATCTTCCTTTGTGGCAAGTGTACTCTCTTCATTTTAGCATTTGTTAAACATGTTCAATAAAATCATTCCACAAGATAGAGGTTTTCCAATTTTCAATTAAAGTCCGAACTTCACGATATAAATATGTGCTTGAGGGAAATGTTTAATAAAACATGTATGTGCATTTAGATAAGTATAATGAAAAGATATTAAATTTAAAAAATTGTCTATACTCAAACATGCTACAACCAATTCTTGAGACTCGACTCCATTGATGGACGAGCACACAAGGAGGACATGTTGATACGTGACAAGTTGATAGTATGTCTCCAATATTAATTTTCTATGGTTGTGAGTTGTGACTCGTAACTTATAATAATGCCTACGCATGAAATTGTATTATCTGGGAGAATTATCAACGAGAATAAATCGAGTGACATAGTCAAACGGTATTATATGTGAAGAGAGCTAGCATGTTCATCTTATATTAAAATAACTTAAAACATGTATTACTCATGAATTAAAACGATGCATGTCCTTGTATATGAGGACATAAAAAGCGTAGAAAGAGCCAATCAAGTACAATATATCCTAGAACTTAAGAGGTGTGAAAATGTTGTCATTTCTCTAAACCCCCTCGGACCCCTCTACAACTTATGAAACCAACTTCAATTGCACGTTATAACTTATGTGCTACTTTCTCGAACACATGCCATCATAGTAACTATTTGTCCTAGCTTTCCTCATCATTGTATTTGTAACTATTTTTACTATCGTTCCACATCATTGTAATTATTTTAACTAGCTTTCCATTTACACTGTAGTACCCAACCTTGTGTAAAAGTTATCTTTTGATTTTTGCAATGTGTTGTTTTGGGATATTAAAGTATAGCCTTGATGTCGTCAATACATTGCAAGAAAACCGACATTTTTCGCATCTCTTTGATGTATTACATTTAATATTGGAATTTGTACCATTTGTTGACTATCCAACATTATCAATGACAAGACATGTGCTGGTGTCAGTGATTGCACAAGAATCATGGCTTGCCCTATTGGATTCCAACATGCCTATATTAAGTATACATTAAGGACTAAACCAAATTCAAGGACTCACGAGTCAGTAGTCACAAGTCATGACTCATTTGCCAACCGCTACTGACCATACGTCAAATTGTACATGCGGCAACAATTCATCATCTCTCATCTATTTGCAATTGGCCTCCTTTGGACATTAAAAATATATCTACCACCATTCAAGTACTATCAAATTTTTATTGTTCGAATTTTCTTCTCCACATATTCACATTGACATGAAAAGCTTGATATTTCTATTTTAAACGTCAAATGCGTATCTTCATCATGCCATTTTGGCCTCTTCAAATACCATAATCTCTCTCTCTCTCTCTCTCTCTCTCATCGATCACAATCAACCTGCCGTGAACATTAAAAATATGTCTACCACGTAGTAGGTTCAAGTTACAACTTGTTTGTCCTCTTTGGGTTCTCTTATCCACACATCCATAAGGGTATGAAAACCTTGCCCTTTCGATTAAAAATATGTCTACCACGTAGTAGGTACAACTTGTCTGTCTCTTCGTCCTGAGGAAAGGTATCAATGACCTTCCATTCATTCTCGAGGTTTTTGTTTTATTTTTTTCGAGAGTTGTCCGCCCACAGGCCGAAACGTAAAGAGTATACATACATGTAACGAATAACTGTTGACGGAGTGACTTGCACGCTTTTGTCGAGACTCCATTCCGTGTTCCTAGGGCCAATGTGGGGGGGGGGGGGGGGGCACAAGGGGCATGATTGAGAGATTCATGAAAGCACAGGGGCATGATTGAGAGATTAATGAAAGCACAGGGGCATTCTGTGTAAATACAGAAAACCAGGGTTTGGGGGGGGGGCATATTTCGGAATCTTGATTAGATTCAATATTCCCTCCTCCTCCTCCTCTTCTTCTTCTTCTTCTTCTTCTTCTTCTTCTTGTTTTAGTAGTGATCTTCAAGAAGCGGCGGCTATGGCGGATCCTCTGGATCCTCACGTGGATTCCGTCGTCTTGAAGAGGACGGATGAATCCGATCATCACGTGGACTCCGTCGTCTTGAAGAGGAAGGAAGAAGAATCCATGGCCCCGCTCCTGTCAGAGATGAAAAAGCTTCTGGTCGTTGCAGGGCCCATGATTTTCGTCAACTTATTCTCCATGACCATCCAGCTCATCTCTGTCATGTTCGTTGGCCATCTTGGCGATCTCTCCCTCTCGAGGTCCACCATAGCCACCTCCTTCTCCAATGTCGTTGGCATCAGTGTCGTCGTAAGTCATCACCATATTTGATTCTTTCTCCATTCGTCTTTCTGGTTCATCCATTGATTCATTTGCAAATGCCTCTGTGTTCCTTCCTCTTTCTGATCATTGAACATTCATTCATTCATTCATTCATTCATCAATTTTGTGTTTGAAGACTGTATAATTTGCTGTTTGTTTCTGAACAGGTGGGAATGGCCACAGCTCTTGATACGCTGTGTGGCCAAGCATACGGAGCAAAGAAGTATAAGCTCCTTGGTCTTTACCTGCAGCGAAGCCTTATCGTCCTTAATCTCTCTGCGGTTCCCTTCGCGTTCATCTTCATATACGTGGGAGATATCCTACAATGGCTTAAACAAGATGTAGACATCGCGGTTGGCGCCGGCCAGTATATCCGATGCCTCATTCCATCCCTCTTCGCACTTGCAACTTCCCAATCATACATTCGATTCCTCCTCGCGCAAAGCCTCGTCTTACCAATCCTCCTATGTGGATTTACCACCCTTGTGGTTCATATACCTCTTTGTTGGTTTCTCGTTTATCAATCGAGTCTGGGGTTCCTCGGGGCTGGCATTGCTGCTAGCATCACCAGTTGGATCAATGCCCTTCTCTTGGCTTTCTATGCCTCCTTCTCTAAGGATTGTGAGACTACCCGAACACATTGGTCTTGGGAAGCTTTCCTCGACTTAAAGAGCTTCGTCTTACTGGCTTTACCTTCAACAGCGATGACATGGTACTACACAATTCTCTGTAGAAAAACATTGTTCCTTCTCTTCTTTCATCTTCTGTGTTGGACATCTTGTTTCATTTTAAGATTTTTTTTAGGATCTTTGCTTTTTTAATGACGATTGGTGAACAGCTTGATAGATGAGCAAAGAGTGATACTTAATAGCTGGGAGATCTGTTGCTGCATTCACTATCTGCTGATTTATTCAGAGTTTCATCATTGGTTCATCACTATTTGGCATGTAGGTGTCCGTGTACCTCGTTCTCTTAAAAAACCCATCGTCGGAGATGTTTATATAATGTTCTTTCTCGTAGGCCACCTCTGGAGGAAGAGGCTGCCTTAGTGTGATCCAAATCTTTTGAGTATAGAGCTGCCAGAGGTCTTGCTGCAATACCTTGTTCTATTCTTCATTTTGATGAGGTGTACAACATTGAAAGGATGGCAAGTTCCTCAATGTTGAGCCCATTGTTGTTGAACCATGCCATCATCTGTGAGTACCTGATCCTTCTGTGTATTGGCTATTAGTTTCCGTAGTTCATGTGTAAAATGGATGGTTATGCATTGTCGTGACATGGCAACTGCCGTTGTTCGTGAGCTCAAGCTACCGAAATTCAAAGTTCTACCTCTTAGTTTACTTCCTATTTCTTTGTAATCATTCATTTGCATTTGCTACTTGTAATATCTCTTTGTAACCCTATTTTGAAAAGGGAATATCTTTGTGAACAAATTAGTGGGGTTTGACTCAGCCTATGAGTTTGTTGTTTTAAGCATAGATATTGAGTCGTAATCCCCGTTATCCTTGTCTAATCATGTTGATGGAGGGAAAGAGCATGAGAGAGGTTGATTCTCAGTGTCGGCAAGGTGGTTTCTTTGAACCAAGATTTCCTCGAATAAGGTTTCCTTGAACCAAGGTTTTCTCGAGCTAGGGTTCCTCGAGCCAGTGGTTTCGCAAAATAGGTTTCCTTGAGCCGAGATTTCCTTGAACCAAGGCCTCCTTGACCGAGGGTTTCTGGAACCAAGTTTTCTCAACCCAAGGTTTCCTGCACCCAAGTTTCGTCAACCAAAGGTTTCCTCGAAGCAAACGATTTCTTGAAGCCAAGGTTCCCTTGAACCAAGGATTCCTCGAACCAGGAGTTTTTGCGAACCAAGATTCTTAAATTTGAATACCTCGAAAGAGATACTTCTCAAAAAAGGAATACACAAGGGCTACCCACGAAGGGTTCAAAATCTTCTCCCATGGTATCACGTCCTCCCTAGTCTTGATCCGTCAACTGTTCTCCCACACTTCCTGGTGGGAGACATGTAAGGCTACTAGAATCTGGCCATGAATTCATTCCGTTGTATATAACTAGGTGGTGTCAAAACCCAAACTCTAGTAGTTGTTTTCCAATTCCTGTGTTGTCTGGCCCTGAGTTGGCTGAGCTCCTACATGTTCCCAAGTCCTCCAAAGATATTGAGTGCATCATTTCTGGATCTTATAAGTCATAGATATCAAACTGGCTATTTTGTTTCCTGGCGCTGAAGTCTCCTGTGAAGAATACTTAGCCAGACTTTTATAAGCTTCCTCTAGGTGGCATGGGAAGGAATCATTAAATATTGTATACAACGTCATGATGACATAACTATAGCCATGCTACAAATGATGAAGTTAATCTTGAACATTGAGCTTCATTTGTTAATTTTTTCATTTAGAATGTTCTGCTCATAGAGAGAGAGAGAGAGAGAGAGAGAGATGTTTCTTTATTAAAATTTCAGTTTAGAGTGGTGGTGTTATGAGCTACTTGTATTGCTGTCTGGTTTGCTTCCAAATCCAGTACTTGAAACCTCCACATTGGCCATATGGTAAGTCCTAGTACTGTTTCTAATTTGCTATACCCGTATACGTCTCTCTCCTTCTCTATATATATGTCTGTGTGTGTCTGTGTGCATACAGACAGACAGACAGATATATAGATTTATCATTTGAATCCTGCATCCTCTCTTTGCTATCATGCCAGTTATAAATTCATTTTTTATTGTTGATTTTTCACAGTTTAAATATAGCTGCAATACATTTCCAAATACCATTCGGCATCGGGTCAGGAGTCAGGTATAGAAAATTTTGTATTCAATACTATTCAAGTATCACATGCTAAATTTGAAATATGTATATATCTATAACATGTATTACATTATGTGTGTGTATTTATATATATATAATATTACCATTTTGTAGTTTTTTCTTCTCAAACTTGCATGTAGCACGAGGGTATCGAATGAACTTGGAGCTGGGAATGCTAAATCGGCTCAAAAGGCTTTGAAATATGGTCTTTGTTTGTCATTATCCATCACTGCGACAATCTCAATCATCCTCTTAAGCATACACAACATGGTTGGACAGATTTTTACTAACGATGAAGATGTGATTTCCTACGTATCAAAGATTACTCCCATGCTTTCGCTTTCCATCTTCCTCGATAGCACCCAAACAACTCTGTCAGGTTAGGAATAACATATCAATGCAATTGATTATTATTGATGAATGCTTGGGAAAGAACATTTTAATAGCCAAGTTTCCTTTTTTCATCCATGAAGTAACAGGAAATTATCAGCAGATATCACAATGTATATGAGACTTTAGTTGGATAGCTTTGTTTTTAATTTTGCTGCGTAATAAATATATTCCCAACTGAAAAGCTCAAGAAAATCGATAGGCATTTTAGTGAATGAGACACCCTTTTCGCAAACATGGGAAATCACCTAATTGTTTCAATGCTTATGTGTAATGAGAAATTCAAAAACATTATGCTTTCTTATTACCAAAATTACTCATGTTTGGTAGCGAAAAAACAACGTAGGATAGGCATAGGATTAAGGAACTTCAGAAGCAACATAACATTCATGATATACTTAGAATATACAGTTAATGTGCCCCTAATTATCATAAATAAGGAACATTTGCTTGGTTACCTTGACTTAATAACCTTGATGGATTTAGCATACTATCGATTGGTTTTGTTTGACGAGAAACTGCCTAAAATGTATCATTTAAATTTGTTTTTTGGACTATAAAACATTCCCAACTCTAGAACGCATATATTTGTAAGTTAAAATTTTTCCAGCAATTTAGGGTATCATTTCTCCAAACTTTAGAAACCAATGAAATTGTTTCTGATTGATGGGAGACCATCTAAGCTAGCACTGGAAAGCACTGAAACTTGTTCCAATTGATGGGAGACTATCTAAATTACATTTTCAGCCATATAATCTGTTTCAAATTAATGTGAGATTATCTATGTATTGCTTCTGATTTGTTCTTTTTCTTTTTAAGGTGCTGCTCGAGGCTGTGGATTTCAACGATATGGGGCTTTTATCAACTTAGGTTCATATTATCTTGTTGGCTTGCCAATAGGATGCACAGTGGCATTCACAACATCTCTTCAAGGGCAGGTATGACGACCACAATTTTGTGTGTGTATATATATATATATATATATATAATGGTAATCCAACGGGAAGTGAACCCATGACCTCTGGCTTGCATGAAGGGTACCAAACACGCTGCATTTCCTGCATTTTGTTTTGTAAGTAAACAATTATACAATGTATTAATGAAGTTATTGTGGATTTTCCAGGGGTTGTGGCTAGCTGCATTGTTTGCCCCTTTTTCTCAAGTAATTTGCCTTTCGATTTTACTTGGTAGAGTTAACTGGGAAAAGCAGGTCCTATTCTACACTTGTTATAAAAAGTTTCCCCAATATCTAAAGCGTAGAAATCCCATTTCTCATTAAATCTGCCCATCTATAAGACAAGTATGAGAACTCATCTGTAATCTGAAAACCTCTATATGTAGGTGAAAGAGGTTGCGTCCCATCTGAATGCGTCAACAGAGGCTTTGTTGCCGAATGACACACTTACTTAGGGAGCTTTCAGATATCCAACATGGAGTAACGGAGATTGGTTTAGAATATTGAGCATCACACAATGGCACCTTTGATCATCAAAGGGGTTACGGAATTCTCTTGAATGTGGGAAAATATTTATTGGTTACAAGAAGTTATCATGTGAAGGACAATATGTTTCATAGCCTTTCTCACATTCTTGCTTGCAAATGTAGCGATATAGACTATTTGGCTCGAAATAAACATGTACTGGATTTGGAAAATAGTTTGAATCCCTTCTTAATTTGAGCTTTTACCTGAACTAGAATGCTTATGTGAAAAGACTAACACGAGAATAAACATAATTCCAAACTTATAATTAGTTCCGTTAATGAGAGTGACATTACAAAAGCACTATTGCTACCCGGTTCAATTGTAATGTACAGGAAATATTTTCAAGAATAGTGCCTTTGTATATGATAAAACACATAGTCGCATAAATGTTAAATGTTACATGGACAAGTAGGGCAAAATCTCTCCATTAGATGAAGAGTATGCATCATAACACCACTACATGCATGCATAGGCTTGGCCGTCAATATATAGGCTGTACATGTGTAAGGCCCTGAAATTCAGCTGGGACATGGGAGAGATTGGACTGTCATGTGAGGGCATTGTCATGTTGATGTGATTTTAGGTAGTATTGTCAATACTATTTAGGAGTGATATGAGAGCTGATTGCTTTTTTAGAAGGGGAGTTGTTTATCTCAAGAAAATAGATGAAAACTTGTATCAATTTCATTTGAATTTTTTGAACATAGAAAGGGTTACTCTTTTCGTTCACCCAATCTCATTTTCCTCTAAGCACCTTGCTAACCACAATGGCTAAGTTGGGGAACGATATGTACTTGCACATAGATGTAACTCCTCTTCAAGATGTCGTAGCCCAAGAAGCATCAATGAAAATAACGAATAGTCTATGACCCATACACGGTGGAGAGATGGTTGGAGGTGATGAGATCATTAGTTTGATAAATGGAGATCAAACTTAAATACATGCTGCCACTCAAGTTTAAAAGCTACATCCATAACACAACACCTATTATTTCAATGCCGTGTATCTCCCCCAAAGCTGAACAATGACGCAAGTTAACACTTTCAAGAAACATGTCTTGATCGCAGTAGATTATTTGTAGGGGAAGCCAAGAAGTTGTTTCGATTTAGACTTGGCTGGAGCTTTGATCTTTGTTTGATCTTGGACCAAGAACTTGGAAATAGGTTTTTTATGGTTATTAGAGAAGTTTGTGTTCGTTCCTGATCAGTACAAAGATGTGTCATCAAAAGTAATGAGCCAGTTACACAGTTGTTCCTGAAACTTTTCTATGATACAATTAGTACAGCCATTATCTCATGACAGATTCATAAATTTAAATCATGTTTGAACAAGGAAATATACATTATGAATCAATAGCACTTAAAAACACAACATGGACAATTCAAGTATTTCTCACTAGACAATTCACACTAATAAAACCAACACAACTATGTACAATCAATATGTTGAGCCTGGACGAACTGAAACATCAATACATCAAACTAAATACATTAAGCCTATAGAAAGGAAGAATTATTAAGAACGCAGCTTAATGCAAATGTCACATTTATTCATTGATATGGAGATGGAGAAAATCGAGACATTCTTATCAATAAGATGGAGAATATTTATATTAATTACATCACACTAAAAACGGGGACAGACGAAGGCTAGGGGCCTTCTACAAATTAGAAATAGGGATTAACCCCAGTACAGTGTAAAGCCTAAAGAATGAACCTTACGTGTATGCAGTCTTTCTTTCTTTTTTATGAGGATTTAGAGTTTAAATAAGAAAAAAGGTGGTAAACTAAAATGCATGCAAACAAATGAAATGAGTAAAGATAATCTTCAAAAAACAGAAAGCCAGTCGAACTACTGAGTTGTTTATCCTCATTCAGGAAGAATTTAAGGCTCATCAGGGGGAGAGTAGCTATAGTACGGTGGTGGCGAAGGGGAGGTGGATGGGTATGGGCTTTGGCCGCCACATGGAGGGCAAGGGGGGCAAGAAGGTGGGGGAGGAGTCTGCTGATGGTGTCGTGGAGGCGGAGGAGGGGGAGGGGGAGGGGGTGATGGAGGTGATGGAGGTGATGGAGATGGCGATGGGAGCTCACAATTTGATTGAGATGGCGGTGATGGGGAAGGATAGTTGTGCATTGGTGGGGAACCATAACTGGCCATAGGAGGGCACGCGGGCGTCCCATATACAAGCGGAGGAGGTGGTGGTGATGAGGTTCCATATGGAGGAGTGTACGATCCCGACATAGGAGGCGGTTGCGGCCGGCCACCAGGACTGGCACCGGGCACGGGAGGAGGTGGTGATGTTCCATACGGAGGAGTGTACGATCCCGACATAGGAGGCGGTTGCGGCCGGCCACCAGGACTGGCACCGGGCACGGGAGGAGGTGGTGATGTTCCATACGGAGGAGTGTACGATCCCGACATAGGAGGCGGTTGCGGCCGGCCACTGGGACCGGCACCGGGCATGGGAGGAGGTGGTGATGTTCCATACGGAGGAGTGTATGGTCCCGTCATAGGAGGCGGTTGCCGCTGGCCACCGGCACCGGCACCAGGCACGGGAGGTGGAGGCGGGCTCCCATATGGAGAACTGTAAGGCGTGGATGGGGTAGGTGGTGGTGGGATCCCATAAGGTGAACTGTATGGGATGGAGGGGGGAGGGGGTGGAGGTGGAGGTGAAGGTGGGGGTGGGGGTGGTGGTGGAGGTGGAGGCGAGCCAGACATGCCCCCCATGCCAGGAGGTGGTAGCGGAGATGGTGGAGGTGTTGAGGGTTGTTGGGCCAATACCACGGAGATCAACCCCAACAGCCAAAACAAGATCAAGTTCTTCTTCATCTTCATCGTTGGTCCCATTTCGCGTTGAAAGCAATCCCAATTCGTTCTTCCAGAGGAGGGGGGCCAGGAAAGGCAATGGGGGTTTTTTTGGCAGTTAAATAAAACAGCAAACACACCCTGTTCCTTCCTTGCTTCCTTCCTTCCCTCCTTTCTATTTTCTGAAGCAGAGCATGCAGACCAACATCTGTCTACCCGGAGACCTTTTTTTTCAACGCTTGCTTTCCGTCTTCATAGCCCCAACTCTCTCTGAGAGGGGAATGCAGGGAGGCAGGGCCTTTGAATCCTTCTCCCACCACATTAGCCTTTCCAATATCTTCCTTTCATGCATACATGCATACATACATATACTATAGCATTTTCTGACCCACATTTTGCTACGTTCTCATGTTGTGTCCGGTTTAGAACCCGACTATCAGCCACCAAGGAGGTTGTTCTCCGATGAAACGCATAAAATGTTGTCTTATGAAGTGATGGCATTGCACTACATCACACATGCTCCAATGGCTCAATCCCTACCATGTACTACCCTCGTTCCAAAGCTCCTCATCATAGCCCTCATTCCTAAGCCCTATTTATTGTTGCCTCTCTACCTAGTCGTTGGGTCTAACCATTCCCATGAGTACATATCTATATTGTATTTGTTGTTTTGGCCTGCACATGTCAATTAGAATTGCAAATGGAACTTATCGATGTGATGAATTCACGTGGATATCACCCCAATCATGTGTTGCAAGATCATTTAAATAATTGTTTTAGGAAGACGAAACTTTGAGAATAAACCCAAATTACATTTTAGACAACAAAGTTAAGCACCTTACAACAAAGGCACTTCACCAACCTTCTTTTCAAAGTGATTGGATGGAAGATAAGCCTAGTTTTACATTATTAGACTACTCAATTAAATTGCATTAGCGCACACTAATAGTCCATGATAAGAGGTAGTCCACAAAGCCACTCATGGAGTTAGGATAAAAGATAGGAAAATTACAGGTTAGGCCTGCATACTAGGCCATGTTAATGCCAGAAATGAGGAATAGAAACGTGGTCCCCCTTCTTACATGTTAAAGTGCGGATGTGGTTGATGACCTAATAGCCTGGTGAACATACAACATTAGTTAGGTTAAAAAAAAAAGTTAGCTTGTTTCAAGACTTTTTAACATACATGGTGAGAAAGCCTACGAAATTAATGTTACCGCTTTTGAGTGTTACAAAATATCCAATATTGTTTTCTTGAGATCATTCCTGGACTCTAGTGCTGCCTGCATAGCAAATTGTATTTTCGAATTTATAACTTTTATCGAAAGCCAAAAGGCAAAGCATCATTTGAAACTTACGTTCTGTAAGGTAAGGAGTTGTTGCTCAGCCTCCTTTATATACTGCTCAGCAAATTCATTCGCCTTCGAGTATAGTTTCTTGTGTGCAATTTCTGTTTGGCGTTTGAAAAAGGTATACATTAGTGACTTTCATGCAGCATTTCGACAACTATATGCAAATATTGCACCAAATATTACTCTGCTTATCACAAATACTGTTAAGGTAACTCTCTGAGGTTTCGACTTGAGCAGAAATATCTTTGAAATGCTTCAGGTGAGTATGCATTTCATCCTTCCACTTTTTCTGGGAGGTTTTGAATGCTTCGTATTCATCTGTTCATCGTGAGGTAGGGAAATTTCGTATTGAATTTTTGTGAACTCATTTTTCATATAAGAACTGTTAGGTAGCGCAATACCTTGTAATTGTAACTGTAATTGCCCAAATCTCTCCATTGAGAGCTTTTTGTATTCGTTTCTGCATCACCAAAAAAGGGGGGCAAAGACAACTCATACAATTGTACTATTGACATGAACAAACAAGAGCAATTTCTTTTTATAGACATACAGATCTGATTCAATATGCCCCTGAGCTTCTTTACATCGATTCATGATTTTTTCCTTTGTACTGGCAAGAATTTCTGTGGATTTTCTGTCCCTAATGACCTTGACCTTGTTCATTATCTTTTGAAGTGCGTTTGCAAATAACTGCATCTCCCTGATTAAATGAATGTGAAAATTAAGTAACCATGAACTTTCTCTACAACTCACAAATAAATTCCAGTCCTATTGCTGTGGTCATTAATTACCCGTTTGTATCATCATCATCATTATCAACCTTTGCTATTTGTAGATGTTCTGCAGACACCAGATATTTGCTCAGATTCCAGGACCCATTAAGAGTGTAAATCTCAGGGTTCATTGATAAACCTTGCAGGAAGAAGTTCATCTGTTCATTTCTACTTTTTGTTCTTCTCTGTGCTTTCTGATACTGTCCATCAGATCTATAGGTTGCATCTTTTGGTAACGGAGAACTTTGAAAGCATCTTTGATCTTTTTCTTTCAAATCTGCAAATTAAATTTCTCAAGAGTGCAGAACTTGATCCGCTTTCTTACTTCATTTAACAAAATGTTTCACAAGAGTAATGAGCATAAGGTGACATACCACATGCTTTTTCAGTTTGATTCTCTTTAGAAAATGTAGAAAAGGGATGAATCTTATCTTCTTTCTCAAGAGTTAGGTTTGTGCATCCAAAAGAAAACAAAGCATCTGTTCTCGGGGTGGAGGCACAACCATTAATAGTAAGAAAACCATCTGATTTGGGTAGAGTAATACAATCACCAAAAGCAAGTAACTTCTCTGCACATAGGAATCAAATCATTTACGTCTTTTATCTCTTATAGAAAAGAGCAAGGTTTGTCGATATAGATAAACACTTACCGCTCAGGGGACTAGGATTGATCAAAGATTCAGAATCTATATTATTAGAGGATAACCTAAGCTTTTTCACTGGGCCTGTTTGAATACTGTGTTCTTCCTTTCTTCCCTGTTTAGTGCAAGAAGACCTCTTCAGCAGATAAGGTACTTCCATATTATCCACGGTTGGCTTAAATGGTGTCCTCAGATAATCTGCATCAATTGCATTGAAGAACTCATGGTTTTCTTGGTTTTCATCTGCACTGGGTTTGCAAAGACTTCTCTTGCATTGCTGGTCATTCTCAAAGCAAAATACGTCCTTATCCTTCTCAGTTGCATTTTCTGTGCATACAACTCTATCATCTTTCTCTGTTTCTGTTTCTGTTTCTGTTTTCAGGTTCTTTGATGATGCCTGCCTTTTTTCTGAGTTCAAAGACCGTTTCTTTTTGTGCTTATATGTTGTCTTTGCTACTCTCTTGCTATTTGGGTTGGACTTACCTGGTACTGCACTGGTATGCCCACTATCACTTTCAATAGGATCTGATGTAAAGTTATCTTTCTTCTCTCTGCTTGGTACATTCAAGCTAGTATCCTCAAGGATATGAAGAATTTTTGCTCTCCATTGATCAACCTTATTAAAGTCAGCTATTTTATTTTCAACTACCACAGACGCATCCTTCACCTTAACATTACTCTTAATTACAGATTTCTGCAATGCAGCAGAACCAGGATTTGTCTTCCTGGCAGCATCAGGTTTAAACAAGGGTTCACAGTTGCTTGGATTAGAATACTTGGGAGCTTCATCCAAAAGCAAATGAGAATTATTTTTTAATTTGAGATGACCTGGATGTTTTAGTTCTTGCTTCGTACATTTGGGGGAGAAACCCAAAGCATTTTTAATACTATCTTCAACTCTAGTATTGTAAACACTAGTTGAACCTCTATTTGGTTTAGGCTCAACATACATACTGGTTTCAAGCAAAGCTGAACTCGGTTTCAGGTTTGGTTCCATTTCTTGTTGTTTATCACCAATCACTGTTCTTTGTGGACATTGGGTCTCTGGAATAGCCATCCTGCACTCAGTAGCCTTGGCAACTGTTTTGGAAATGTTTCCCTCTTTACTGATCATATCTCTGCTGTCAGCAGTAACACCATTGGCTGTCATATTCTTATTGTATTGAGGGATCGTTTCCTTGGATGATTGTACATTTAAATTCATATTCTCTTCTTGGATTTCGTCATTAGATGCTTTTTCATTTGATTTCCTGCTTGGTTCTGATATATGTTTGGAAACACTCTCATTCTCATGCGTTTCCTTAAAGAAATCATCTTCAGGCATGGCATTAGAGATGCTTGAAAGGATTGGAAATCTGACTTTCTTGGGCAATGGGATTCCAAATCCAATGGATGCTTTACGGAAAAATCTGTGCGCTTTGCCAGATGTGTGTGGTGTAATAGAGGTGTTTGCATTACTTGGCTCATTCCTACTATCCTGTACATGACATGCTTGAACTTGATCATTTTTCAAGATGCTTTTACTGTCTTTTATACTATAACACCCCACCATGCTTTTACTTTCTTCTATGCAATGCTCATTATAATCATGCGAAAGTGTACCTTTTACCTGTTTCCTCAAATGATGTATTCTTGGAAGAACATAATCCTTCACAATTGCAAGGTCTGGCAGATATATTTATTAGTTGAATATTTGATGAATCCTCCTTTATTAAGTGATCACTGAGTCAATGAGGTGTGTGCAGACCAATTAGGGAGTTTACCTTCTGGTTTTAAGACTATTACGAATTTAGTCATTGTTACTTGATTTCTTGTTTCCTGCATATATGACTAAACAGCCTTGAATGAGGTCTCATATTTCACAAATGAAATTAGTTGGGAATTGGAGGCAACAATTACCTCTTTGTATAGCAATCCTTGCACAACCATTTCAATGTGATTGTTTGAACACACTGTTTACAACAGAATGTTTTAAGCAATTAAACTACAATTGACTACTGCCAAAGCATACATGTAAAGGAAACACAAAAGTAAATCAAGAAGTGTTGCAAATGCGTAATTTTTAACTGTGTTTATGACTCAGTATGCCACCAGAAAGTCATTTAGCATGCAGCGAGGTAGTAGCCATAGTAAATGATTTAATGCTTCATACCACATGTTGAAGATGTACATAAGGAGAAAAGAATAAGCTGTTGATTATAAATAGAGTAGTCTTGACCATGTCTGCATCAGTTTCTGGCGTGAAACTTTTTAGTTGCTTTGCATACTAATTCATGAATCTTGGGATTGACATTTAGAGCACTAGAGACAATGTGCAACCAGAGATCAGGTAATGTTTCATTACTTATGGGCAAGGTTCCTTCACATCAATGAAAACAATAAGAAATTATTAGAAAATACAGCAAATCCATAAAAATTTAGCAGAATTGGTAGGTTTACATTCAATTTTGTTCCTCATAATGATTAAATTCTAACGACAAACATTGCATGCAATTTCCAATTACCCCTTATGTGCAGGAATTATGAACAGGTCGGGAATCAAGAGAGATATTTTTATCCTGCTATTCCTAACAAATAAATTGAGATATACATTCTAGGTAAGTCATTATCAAATTTCTGGGTAAGTGATCCTTGCACATTCTATTGCTGTTTATCAAATTGATGAGCAGTGTGCAAGGATTGTTTAGGGAATCAAAGTGAATCTCTGAGAGCTAAGATTTAGTAACCAACAATAGTGTGATCCTAGGAGCCAACTTTTCGATATTACTAGTTACACTGTATTTTCACCAGATCTAGCATCTCTGACAATAATATGATTGTACTCGTAAATTGTGCTTTTACAAGATCTAGTAGTTCTTAAACATAAACGCTCTGGAGTCTGTCCCAACTAAATACTCCATAGGAATTATGCATCAGAGATTTTACTGTCAGTGCAAAATCACTATTTGTGAGCTACCATTACATAGAAGAAACTTACACTGAAAACGCTTGATTTTTGTGTAGAGAACATCCAGAAGAGAAGTTTCCTGAACATTTGAAAACTTTACATTGTGTTCAGATAACAAGCAACTGGTGGATGGAAAAAGATGTGTTACTTACAGATTCTGAATTCAGAGCTGCATATAAACTTATATGATCAGCTGCAAAGTGCACCCATCTTTCACATTTCAAAGGTGTACTTATCCCATTACACATGATGTCCTCTCCTAAACATGAAAGGACACTGAAATCCAAAAGAATATATATATATCTTCAGTTCTGAAATACCAACATTAACTTTGGAGCTTCTCAAAACGATGTACCTTCTAGAAAGACCAAGAGAACCATTTAAATGGTCAAGAAAAGCTCTAGTTTGTGCATGCAACTCCGGCTTTTTGACCTTATGAAGTGAGATTATCATCTCCTTTAGTTTTCTGTCTTCTAGGGCATCAAGCAAGTGCACGTGTTTTTTGGATAACCTGTAGAGTATTTCTACGATGCTTGCTTGAACAAAAAAATCTCCGCATTGTGGCAACACTTGTTTCACTATTTTCTGCCTAAAGAATGTCATGATTTCAATTAAACGTACTAGAGAATCAAAGGACCTGATCGTAAAAAAGTAACAGAGAAAAGATGCACCATTGGAAACTAAAGTCCTCGGAAACAATCCTTTGATTTGTGGGACACATTAAAATTAGTGATGACAAGGTCTCAACAGCAGCTCGTTGAAGCCTGATTCCAGTTACTTTTGATCCTGCTAATATGAGCAGGCGTCCAAGAAAGTGTTGTCCAGCCATAATCTTGCCTGAAAAGTGAAAATGTCCGAACGAATGTATGAGGTTTTACAGAAATAAGTACAACATCACGACGAGATGTTAGTTCTGATGAAAAAGGTAGCAGTTTCTAAAGGATAATTTTTGAAGGAAATCTTACAATCTCCATGATCCACCAAGTCTTCTATGAAGAAAAGCAGTTCACAGATGGAAACAGATATCTCAGGCTGGCTTAAGTCTCGCAGGAGGAGATTATCGTAAAGATTAGCAAGATGAGGAATAACTGAAGAAATCCACCTTGAATTACTAGATGCACATTTTCGCAAGCCATCGAATAGTGCTCTCAAAGTTGTATGATCAAGGCAAGCTGATAATGAAAACTGCAAGATTTCGCCACATTAACTCTATGTAAAGTGCGTCTATGGCATGGCAAACTGATAAAGATCAGAGAAAGGAAGAACGGACAGATCTAACCTTGGAAAACGCATCCAAAATCTCTTGCAATCCTTGAGTTTTTTCACCTGAACGTAAATAATCTAAGAGGTGTTTGTCTGGAAAAGCGTTTGCAATGTGTACAGGATCATCCATGGTGGAAGCTTCTGCAAATGTGAAATCACAAGAAACTATCCTAGATAGGCCACAGTAGAGCTTCTATATATAGACAGAGAGAGGTTTGGAGTGACTGATCAATGTAGAATGCGTTTATCTGTAAAGACGTTAGTCGCATTATGAAGGAATACTTGCAAGAAACGTTCTTAGATAATCTCAGAGAGAGAGGGAGGGAGGGAGGAGCTTATAGAGCTTCGCAAAAACTGATCAATCACGAACGCCTTTTAAGAAATAAAAAGTCACAAAACATTTTAGTTTCGGAATTGAAGCTTATAGAGCTTGGCTTAAACTGATCAATCAAGAACTTCTTCTTCTTCGATTCAGATTGAGGTTGAGATTGACAATGCCTTAACCAATCTTCGCCAGTGCGTTCGGGGAAGGAGCTTCTGAATCAAGATACCATCAAGAGAAACGCACTCAGGGATTCTTTTGCTTCTGCTTCTGATTCTGATTCCGCTGCTGAAGCTTCTGATTCTGGTTATGGTTTCTTCTGAATTTTGCTGCTTCAATCGCAGTGTCTATTTGCATTTCTAACGTACGAAGACCTTCATATGATGTCTCTCTTGCAGACGTCTATGTCGATCTAATACACAAAGAGCGCGAATGCTTCGTGAAAATCGTCAAACAATTTAACTTGTGTTTATAACTTATCTGTGCATTTCATCCCCAAAAAAGCCAAAAAATTATACATAGTGTGTGCTCTATAAACCCTAACCCGATATTCTATTACCAGTACTTTCCATCAGACAATGGAAATCAATCTTAATCATCTACTAGAGATTCTATTTCCGTCTGTTTTCCATTAGACAAATGAAGATCATTCTCATTTGACCTAATAAAGACTTTATTATCACTCGTTTCCATCAAACAATGGAGATCACTCAATTCATCTAATGGGTAAGGATTACTATCGCTAGTTTCAACAAGATGGTAGAAATAACTCAATTCATCGAACATTTAGAGAATATTACTGCTTGCTTCAAGGTGGAGATCATTCGAGTTTACATAGTTTCATCAGACAAGTGAGATCGCCTAAATTAGATTTTATTCTCCTCTCCCAAGATCAAATTATGACCCATGGGATCAAGGAGAAACATTTCCATGTAAAAAGCACATGGATTTTAGTAATGGAATGTTTTCACTCAATGTTGGTTAAGAATGGGAGCAAGCGAACGAGACAGAGAGCCAAGTTTCATGTCACATATCTTGTTCAAGTACGATTGAGCAACTAAATTTAAATTGCACGTTAAAAATAATATATGTTATACATATTGAAAGGCATAATTCAAATCGAGTTGCTCAATCGTTCCCAAATAACCAAGTTTTATGCCTTATATATCTCCAATGTATGCAATGCAAGCACCTTTCTAGGAACAATAGTTTGTTAATAATATTACCAGACAAATAACCAAGTTTCATGTTTTATATGGCTAACGTATGAAAGCACTCTTCTAGTTAGTTGGTTAATAATAGTACCAAACATAAGTAAGTTCTACAAAGGTGCATTTTCATTTTGGAACACCATTTGTAGACACATATAATGTCCTCTTTGAAAATACACTTGTTTTAAGTAACAATCAAATTGAGAGTGCTTGTATCTCACCTTGAAAACAACACTTTCTCGGCAAATGGCAAATGCTCTTTCTTGCTTGCCAGCTCATATTGTGCATTTTGTGCACATAGATAGAGAAAAAGTTTATAGGTCCCACCAAACAAACCCAAAACCGGCAACATTAATAGTTTTTCATGGGGAACAAAGAAAGATTGACTAATGAGGCCAAAAACATTAGGGTTACAAGAGCGTGCTCATTCTGTTTGCATGAAAAATATTGAGAGAATCCCTAAATTTATAGTGCGTACATAATACAAATGTGGATAACAACAAACAAGTTGTGGTTCCCTATATTAAAATATGATATATATAACTTAACGAACAAGATTTAGAGGTCCCCACCAAAACCATCTAAGAAACTAACTCTACCTATATATATGTTTTTCATGTAAGGAGTGGAAGATTTAACTTTTCACTAGAAAAACTATGAAAGACACGTGCTCTAGAGAGATGTACTAATTGTAACACTGATAGAGGCAAATGGATATGCATCGCAGGTATTTGGATCAATGGGAATAGCAAACGCACGAATACATGTGCCAAACCATCCCTCTTGTGCCCGCCTTCAAAACCAAGAAATTGTAAAGCCAGTTGTAACTAACTGTACTTTCTCTTGTTTTCGATAAGCCTAGTGTGAAACTGGTGTCGCTGTAAGACTACTTTCCCTTGTTGTCCGATGCCTAGCGTGAAATTGATATCTCCGGTCTCATCACACGGGAGTGAAGACAGGATCGGGCCGCATCGGGCTCTCTAATGGACGTTAAAAAGATATCCATCTATCTATTCTCTCTCACTTTTGTGTTGGAACTTGGTACAATTGAATATGTATGTATCTTCTTGTTGGGACGAAACAGCTATAGAAAGAAAATAAACAAATAAAATAAAAGAGAAAAAACAGAGTCTCGCTCGCTTTTGGCATCAACAAACAGAGAAAGAAGTTGAAGAAGAAGAAGAAGAAGTGCAGTCGCCATGGTAGCTCGGCCTCTGGTTGTTGTTGGATCGGCGAATGCAGACATATACGTGGAAGTGGATCGCTTACCTGCGATTGGCGAGACTATAGCTGCTCGCTCTGGCCATACCCTCCCAGGTGGCAAAGGAGCCAATCAAGCTGCCTGTGCTTCTCGCCTCTCCTTCCCTACCTTCTTCATTGGTCAGGTTAAATCATATATCTATATCTCAGCAGAGAAATACTCGTCGATTTCTATGCACTCTTTCATTCTTATTGATGTAAAAATTCGTACGAAACTCTAGACGCTCAAAAGTTCTTTTTCCTTGTTTTTTTTTTTGGGTTGCTTGCTGATGTTCATTCCATATCCTTACCTAGACATACAAAGAAAATGCATCAATTGTTTGCATTTTATTTTATTTCTTGTTTACATAAATCTGCACATGTTCCCTTATAAACTTCTTCATTTTACAGGTAAAAGAATCCTCTTCTGACCGTCAATTTTTTAGAAATTCAAACAATTCATGGCTGCTTCTCATTTTCTTTTTTTATTAATGTAAATTCATCTCGTCTCTAGTTTCATGTGTTCTAGCCCAAAGGTTGATCCTCTAGTTCTGGGAAAATCCAGTTGATTATCTTCATTCTTCAATTGGAGCTCTTGTATGGACCTCTGTTTCTAGAAAAAAAAACTTGCATTATCCATTTACTTGCCTTATGCACAACAGCCATCTTGTCTCTCTTATCACAAGAGAAATACATTTCGTTTTATTGTTTTGTTGCAGGATCTGTTCAAAGTAGATAATGTCATTATGGGAGTCACAATCTTGTTGATAATGTTTTAATAGTGACAAATTTGTCTAGAATATGCAACTATTTAAAATATGATTATCAGAGTCAAAATCCTTCTAATTCTCTTTATTATCACATATTGTTTCTTTTTTGTGTTGGTGAGCTGATCAATTCTTTGCTATAGGTAGGTGAAGATGCACATGGATTGCTCATCCGCAAAGCTCTTGCTTCTTGTGGAGTCCAACTGGATCACCTAAGATCTGTTTCTGAGCCGACAGGCCATGCTGTTGTTATGTTACAACCAGGAGGTCAAAATTCTATCATCATTGTAGGAGGGGCAAATGTATCCTGGACAAGTACATCAGAAGAAGGCAATGCAACCTTGTTTCCTTCAACAACACAAGAGATTATTCGTGGAGCTGGTGCTCTTCTCTTACAAAGAGAGGTTCCAGATGCTGTAAATATTGAGGCTGCCAAGGTTGTTTAACGTATGACATAACATTATATTCAAATGAAATTATCAGAAGAGGAAACCCTGAAATGCCCCTGAGTTTTCATTATTTCCCCAAATGCTATTTCCATAAATGCCTTGGGTCAACCACTGACAGAGAGGAAAGGGGATATGGATCGATCACATGATTGCTCTAATAGCACATAAAGTTGAATATATATATATACGTCGACCATATAATTGCTTAAATAGCACATGAAAACACACTTTCAGAGGTTGATTGAGGACATTTGGGAGATAAGGAAAGTTGAGGGCTTTTGGGTGAATATAGAAAAAACCGAGGGGTATTTTAGAGTTTTTCCCTTACCAAACTACCATCTAGTTTGCTACCATTCCTAATTGCCAGTGAAGTTTGCCAACCTCCCAAAACAACAAAAAGTAAATAGATAATTAATAGGACAAATTTACCAAAAAGTGTCGCTTTGGAAATTTAATTTATTCTTAATTATAGACCAAATTATTTTTGATGAACAGTAAATCATCATTACACTTTAATTAGCATTGATTACCTTTGGGAAGGTTAACTTTCAAATTTCCGGAAGCTAATTAGGTATGCATGTTTGATTACACGTTTAGTTTTGTAAATAAAATTAGTTTGAACCCTTGTCATTCAAGGTGCTTATTGAATTTTCCTATTAATGTAAATTCAAGGTGCTTGGATTTCCCTACAATAGAAAGAGGCAAACAGTCTAATTTTGTATCTAAACTTAATTTTCACATGATTAGGAGCCCCAATTTTAAACAAGCATACTTAGATAATTTTACCTACTGAAACTAATCAATTTCCCAAAGTGGCATTTTGGGAATTCAGGAAACTTGATGTTGCATTTTAAGAGCTTCTTTTATGATTCTCTCACACATATGCTGTTGTTGGATGTTGAAGATCGCCAAGGATGCAAATGTACCTGTCATCCTGGATGTTGGTGGTGCTGATGCTCCTTTACCTTCAGATCTTCTTCAGTGCATTACAGTGTTAAGTCCAAATGAGACAGAACTTGCACGGTTGACATGTGCTGAAGTGGAGAGTTTAGAAGATGCAATTAATGCTGCAAAGAAATGTCAAGAAATGGTAACACACCATAAAATTGAGTTTTCTTCTTTTTTCTATTTGCAGTTTAATGAGTGATGTTGTCTCCTTTGTTTTTTTGCAGGGTGTCAAACAAGTCTTAGTGAAGCTGGGTGAGAGAGGTTCCCTTCTCCTGACTGAGGATGGGAATACTATAGTTCAGCCAGCCATTCTTGCTTCTAATGTGGTAGACACTACTGGTGCTGGTGATACATTTACTGCTGCGTATGCTGTAGCTCTTGTGGAGGGTCAATCATTAGCTGAATCCCTTCGTTTTGCAAGTAACTTTCAAGCCTATGGTTTTCTGTGTGAGAGATACATTTTATTATCGAGAGATCATGATCTAGTATGGTGGGATAAGAGGGGGTCATAGTTCAGATGACTCTGGCAACTATATGGAGATCTTGAAATCAGTAGTTTGATACACCGATGTGGCATGTCCAACAAGAAATATAATGATTTGAACCCACTCACAGCTATCTAGTAAAATAGTGCAACTAGTAAGGCTTGATCTCTGATGCATGGCTTAGTAATATTATTACCTAACCACAAGAGAGAGAGAGAGAGAGAGAGAGAGAGAGTGTGTGTGTGTGTGTGTGTGTGTGTGTGTGTGTGTGTGTTCATCTTCCTATATCTCAGTGTGTAGATGGATGAGACTATTGGCCCTCCTAGCACAGTAGGAGATAGATGTCATCAAACTTTTGAATATAAGGGAAATCTGTTAGAGGTTACATACCTAATCAGTAGCCTCAAACAAGTGGTCATATCTCCTCCAATGTAATCTGGTTTTATGACTTCTCCATGTCTCTTCCCATGTAATTGGGATCAACTTAATTGTAGGAAACTTTCTTTGCCGATATGATTCCCGAAAACTGCAAAACAAATCTGCGATGCTGTAAATGTAGCCGCTTTCATGATCTGTCTGAAAGCAAGTGTAGGACCAACGAACTTGCTAATAATTCTCTGGCTCAAATGAGAGGCTAGAGGTAATGAGCTGGAGCCTGAATTATTCATACATATTGATTTTTCTTTTTTGTATTTTCTGCAGCTGCAGCTGCATCATTATGTGTTCGTGTTAAGGGAGCAATACCTAGCATGCCTGAGAGGAAGGCAGTGCTTGATTTGCTGCAAGAAGTTGGAACCCACTGATATTTTACCAGCATTTTTAACAAAGATAATAAAGTCATTTTAATAAATCCCCATGATAAGTCTTTTCAGAACACTCTTCCTCTGTTGACCTCCCTATGGCAATCAATACATAAAATTGGATCAAACATTGTCACCATTAATTGCTAGCACTTATTCTTGGTTAACATAACATGACTTGCAGTTTTTCTACTTTTTCACACGAAAGTCAGAAATTTGTATTATGTGTAATCAACATGTGGCTTCAAAATGTTTGTTCTGGTAAATTTTCTGATGTTTCATCAACATTTTCTCTGTTTTCTGTGACTTTCTTGATCCAGATTTTGATTCGTGTACACGCATAATCGCATCCGTGTACATATATGCACTGTAATTTCCTTGTTGATGGCTCATTTCTTCATTAGTTACTGTTCTTATAGTTTTATAAATCTTAAATGACCATAATTTTCTGCATGTATTTTGAATACCTTATATTCACATTGAATATTTCTTCGATAGAATCTCATGTCCATTGCCATGGTGATTCGTTTTTTTGGTGTATTTTCACATTTCACTGTTAAAATTCAGATGTTTTCTGGCATGCCAGGGAGAAGGCTACTGCCCACCCAAAAAGGGAAAAATTATAAACAAAATAATAAAATTGAACGAAGATGAGGTATACTACTCATGATGGTTATTAGTGTAGAGTATTTTGAAACAACATACATAGGTCATATTTGACCTTGAGGGTGATAGTAAATCTGTCTATTGCTCTCTCCGAAGTAAAAGTAGTGTATGTATTAAAACAACATGACAATAAAAAGAACCCTTGCAGTTCTTATTATGATCATGGGAATGTTATAACTTATGATAAGATGAAGCCTCTTTAAATGTTGCAAGACTAGTTGACATTAAAGGCAACTCCTTGGAGGGCAAGGTGTTAGTTCGTTTCAAAAACCACCAAATCAACTTTTCATTTATTTTAGAAAATTAGCGTATATATTAAAACAACATACAAAAAAATTTATTATAATAATGAGAATGTTGATGGTGAATTAAATCGTTTAAGGGACTAGGTGCCATAAAAGATTAACTCCTTTAAGGACAAGCTATATTTAGAGGTCAATTGTGAAAACTACCAAATCAAACTTCCTTTCAACCTAGATACTTATGGTTTTGATTTGAAACTGTCAAAGAAGAACTCATTTCTCTTGTTCCATTTGTATCATAGAACCCAATGCCTACAATTGTAGCTCCTTGAATGAAAACAGTTGAAAGTAGAACAATAATCTTCTAGTTATTGATGTTGAAATCTTCTACACAATAATCCAAATGGATTTAGTAACTATTCATGTAAGGAATATGTGTCTACCATCCTTAAGCATTGTATGGTAAAACATAGAGTTGTATGAGATCCGCAATGAACTTATTCTAATTTTAAAATGTGTTCTAATGTGGGCTGCTATCTACTTGGGATTTGTTGGGGTTAGATGTCCTTGAGTATGATGCATGGAGTTGGATTAATAAAGTAGATCTTGGTTATAAAACAGAATATAGATAAATGTTCAGTTGGTTGGATGAATTTATGTCACGAATGATGATCCATTCATTCCGAAACAAGTGTGTCCAGAGGTTCCATCATGAAACCATTTTTCCATTGTCTTGGAATGTACAAAGCAAGGTTTTTTATCTTTGTTGTGAGGGAATCCCTTGTATTTAATTCTACTTTTCTTTTGTGGAATTTGAGATCCCCTATTAGTGCACCTACCTTTGTTGAGACAAAAGATAATTCTCTTTGTTTGGTCATGGATTACCTAGTGTTTATTGAGGTCACAATTCGAAATGGATGTGATTTACCTCCAATCTCAATTTTGGGGCCTTTTAACAAAGCCAAATACTATACAAAGTTGAATTGTAGATGCATACAATCTTGTTCAAATTCGTCCAAGTGACAAATGGAAATTTATGTGCACACTCGACATGGATTTTTTAGCACACAAATATGCCTTCTGGTTTCATGAATGTTTTGGAATACCGGGTCTCACAAAAAGGCATTTCAATGGATCCGAAGAATGTTCAAATGGGTCTATGTTGGGAAACGCCTCATTTAAGGTATGTTGGCTCTCACACAACGTAAACAGAATAATCAATTGTGACGTCCGATGCAACCAATTACAAGTGTTGTACTTGAATTAGTTATAGTCTTGCTCTTATGAGCCAATAGATTCAATCCCTATAAAGACCAAAACAGTTTGGAGTGTGTGGTTTGTCACAAATGCACTTTTGGGCTAACAACCAAGAGAAACCATAGATTGTGTTGTCTCGTTAGCACATGCCAAAGGAGGAAACCATAGTATATCCGGAGTGTTGCCCATGCCAAAACTAAGCAATTTTCCAAAAATCCAAAAGCAAGCCCTGAATTATTGTGCTTTGGTGGGTGACCCCCATGTTAGCGACAACCTATGCAACAACCAGGAATACCCAGATAAACTAGAAATCTGAAGTGAGTTCCAGAGCTTCAGTGATATGATGAAGGGGGATGTAGCATGGGACTCAATTAAAGTGAACATCATGTTTCCATTCCTAACTCAACTTGGCAAGCCAAGCCAGAAGCTCCAAACAGGGGTAGCAATCTAAATCAACACTTGGTGCACAGCTGATGATAGGGGGCAATTGTTTTGAATGAGAAAGTGTATGGAGATGTGCTCAAGAGACAAGCATAGCATAACTCTAACAAATCAATTTGGCACCATTAAGAAACATTGATGAAGCTAACTCTCCATTTAGGAGTTGGGTACGCAAACGAATCAAAGAAAGAAACTTTTCATCTCTTGGCTTAAGCGAAGCGGAGTGGGACGAACTTGTTGCACATCTTTAAATTCAGCAAGGCTGCATTGAGAAAATGGGAGCATGGCCCCGACCCAAGATAGATCAGGAACATACATGGAGCAAAAGAAACATAGATTGGACATGGAAAAAGTAAGCTATAAACTGGGCTTTGTTGCAGGTAAATGGATTACGTAGGCTAAATCTTTTTTGTAAAATTACAAACAAAATCACGTAATAGCACAAGATCTTTTTTGATGTTGCATTCTTATTTGTATCTTTTCATGGATGCTTACGAAAGTGATCATTTGTTTGTGTACATCTTTAGGTAGTGGCCTCTCCACAACCTATCAAAATTGTACGCCCAACCCAATATATTACGTCTACCATCTTAAGAAAACTGTGAGCATGATCTTTAGCATTTACTTTAATTGTGTGTTGCTTTATCATCAACATAAGGGAGGTAACAGAACGGTCTTCATCACAATTTCTCAGTGTTCTTAGTAACTTGTATAGGCGGCAGACCTTCAGATGTACTGAACAAGGCACATGCAAGTGCTAGTTTTTCACTGCATGCTATCCAAAATAACACTGCGGTACAGCGCTTTGGTGACAGTTTCTAATAAGTTACTTCAAACATCTGTTTCCAGATGGTTCCTATAATTTACGCCAAATACACATTCATATTGGTGTTGGTCCACCACCCAAAACCCAGTATCTTCCATGATTTATATCTTTTTGTTTATCTTGAAGATGAGAAATTATTGTGAGACGCAATCATTATTGAATCTCACAGCCCATTTTCGCATCTTCGAGTCATCAATATATCATTCTCTTCTCATCAAATCCTCAATTTATTTACATTTCAATTGTTGTATATATATTCTGCAAACTGACATAGGCAGCCACATACGTTTTATCCAGCTGCATAATCTGTTCAAAGCTGCATCTGCCAAGTCTGACATCTGTCCATTTGTTACACACACCCAATATAGTCGAGAACAGAGGAATATGGTAAGAATGAGGCACCTTATCAAGCAAGGCTTTCACCTTATTGAGCTGTCCTGCACGACCAAATAAACTGACCATACAGTTGTAATGTTCTAATGTCGGTGTGAAACGATAGACATCACACATTTCGTTGAACAACGTTTCTCCCTCCTTCAATAAACCAGAATGGCTACATGCTGCCAGCAAGACAATGAAAGTCACTGAATTTGGCTCAATACCTTCAGTTTTCATTCTTCTGTAAATCTTCAAAACCACATGAGTTTGACCTACCTGGGCATACCCAGCAATCAAGGCACTCCAACACACAACATTCCGTTCAGGGAGCTGATCAAATACTTCCCGTGCTTGCTCCAGTGCACCACACTTGGAATACATATCCACCAATGCAGTACTTAGCAAGACGTCCTGCTGCAACAACCCTTGCTTTCTAACCTGAACATGAATATCTTCCCCCGTCTCTAGAGATCCCACAGCCCCACAAGCTTTCAAAACACACATAAAAGTTACCGTATCTGGATAGATTCTGACAACTTGCATTTGTTTGAAGTATTTCAATGCTTCATCACCAAGCCCGTGTTCGACATATCCATTGATCAGAACACTCCAAGACACAACATTCCGTATCAAAAGCTCTTCAAACACTTCTCGTGCTTTCTCCAGTGCACCACATTTTGAATACATGTCTATCAATGTGTTGCCGAGCACAATATCCTTCTGTAATAACCCTTTCCTTCTTACCTCAGCATCTACATCTTGGCCTATCTCTAGTGACCTCAGAATGCCACAAACTTTCAAAATGCAGATATAAGTTACCACATCTGGATATACTCCCACATATTGCATCTGCCTAAAGCATTTCAATGCTTCATGACCGAGCCCATTTTGAGAATATCCAGCGATCAGGGCATTCCAACACACAACATCCCTCACATGAATTTGCTCAAATACTTGTCGTGCTTTCTCTATCGCACCACATTTGGAATACATGTCCACCAATGAAGTGCCAAGCACAACATCTTTCTGCAATAACCCTTGCTTTCTAACCTCAGCGTCTATTTTTTCCCCAATCCCTAGAGACCCCACAATACCACAAGCTTTCAAAACAGAGATATAAGTTACTACATTTGGACAAATCCCTGTATCTTGCATTCTTCTAAAGCATTTCAATGTTTCATCACCAAGTCCATTTTGGATATATCCAGTCATCAAGGCATTCCAAGAAACCACATTCTGCACTGGAAGTTGCTCAAAGATTTCATATGCTTTCTCTAGTGCACCACATTTACAATACATGTCCATTAATGCAGTGCCGACTATGACGTTTTTCTGTAATAACCCTATCTTTCTAACCTCTACATCTATACGTTCCCCGATCTCTAGAGACTTCACAGAGCCACAAGCTTTCAAAAGGGCAACATAAGTTATTGCATTTGCATGGACTCGTGCATCTTGCATCCTCCTAAAGCATTTCAATGCTTCATCACCAAATCCATTTCGGGAATATCCGTCAATTAGCGCACTCCAAGACACAACATCATGCATCGGAAGCATTTCAAATACTTCTCGTGCTTTCTCCATCTCAGCACATTTGGAGTACATATCCACCAATGCAGTACCAAGCACAACATCTTTCTTCAATAACCCCTGCTTCCTTACTTTGGCATCTATAGCTTTCCCGGTCTCTAAAGACCTGAGAGCACCACAAGCTTTCAAAACGCATACATATGTTACCAAACTTGGATCAACTTTGGCGCTTTGCATCTTTCTGAAGCATTCTAATGCTTTATTGCTGAAGCCATTTTGTGCATATCCCGAAATGAGGGAATTCCAGGACACAACACTCGGGGTTCGAATCTGATCAAACACTTCTTGAGCTTTCTCGATCTCGCCACATTTGGCATATGTGGTAATTAGTGCAGTTGCGACATAAACATCGTTCGCAACTATGTTTTTCTCGACAGCATCAGCATGTATCTTCCTCACCTTTCCCGTGTTCTTTTCTTTCTCGCATGACTTAATGATTTTCAAGAGCGCAGCTCGACATCCAGACTTTACTTTCGGATCAGTTAATTTTACTGCGGCGCTGGCCAAGCTGACATCTACATCGACTTGCTTGCTTGGATAATTTACCGGGCTGACCTCATGACCAACCAGCTTAGCTGCAGAACTGAGGCCAGCTGCCGTCATCACCGACTAAACTTAACTAAGTCGAGCACATTTCATGGGTGGATGAGGTCTCATCTGCTTGTTTCTGTACAGAATAAGATGTTTTCTCCACGATGGGTATGAGAGCAAAACCAAAAATGTCTGGATCATGTTCCTCAGGGTTTCCAAACGCAGCAGAAGAATGAATGCTCAGAGGTGAGGTGTGATGGTGTTTTTTCCAAGCTTTTACCTTAGTTACCCTGTTTTGTCTTGAAAGCTGAAGGAAGAGTCCATACCCTGTTCAACAACCGCAAGTCCAGCTCCAGGGATAGATAGATAGATAGATATACATACATACATACATGATAGCATATGAGAGAATCAACAACAAGGCAACTCTGCATTTTCTAGGAGTTGTATGAATGAGAATGAGTTCATGAGGTCCGCGAGAACCCGTGGTCTCTGCCCACGAAGATGTGTGTTGGTCATCGCCCATGCCATGCCATGCTGGTAAATGGTAAATGTGTCACGAGCGGTTCTGCAATGCCCACGAACGTGTGTTGTCCATCAGCCATGCCGGTAAATGTGTGTTGATATAGGAAGACGGTCCAAATTTTCATGCTTGGTAGGCAGCATGCAAGGAGGTCCTCGTTATGAATCCTTCTTCCCTTCCCATTTTGAGACTCTTGTTTTGTTGTTCTTACCTTTTTCAATGAATACCTTAAGTTTTCTAGTAGTTTGTCTCCATAATAATAAAGTAATGTGATACATCAAAAACACACAAGCGACTCTTAGTAGGACATTTGACAAGATTATTAGACAATGCATTTGACATATTTAGGCCAACCTTTTTCATTGAGACTAGTTGAAGAAATGGTCTTTTGGAATTAAAATAAGCATTTCCCATCATTACACCAAGTAATTTCATTGAGACCCATTCGACAAAGGATTTGTTACAATGGACTAAGCATTTACCACCATAAATGAGTATTGCATGAAGCATTTGTTGTGTGATAGAATAGCATAAAACTTGACTTATCATCATGGTATACATAACATTTTTATAAACCTCGTGTTTATGTATATTATTTGACAAAACATTAAGGATACGTGCTACATTTCTAGAAATACTCAAGGTTGTGTCAATGCTTCCCCTGATACAAGAGGGAAATTTGATCATATTCCATAGTTGTATCAAAGTGAGTCAATATTAATTTATGGATAAACTCAAGGTCATAGTGAAGCATTTGAATGTAGTGGTGCTTCTCGTTGGCCCAAAATATCAATAATACTTTCAAATAGTTTGGCATAACATTTTGACATTTATGAATGAGACATTTTTTCCCCAGTGAACACCTACTAACCAATGAATGCATGATTAGTCAATAGTTTAAAGCATAGGAATGAAGGAGTAACTAAATGCCTTAGGTGATGGGTTATATCAAATATGTGTATTCCATGAGGTGCAAGCATGAATTGAATCAATCAATATGATGAAGCAATAGGTAATTCCACTTTTATTTGATGAGGCGTATTAAGGGGGGCGGTAAAATTACACAATTGGGATCTATAAACAAAATGTTTCATGGGATTATAAACCCAACCCTTGAAAGTTGTTGACGATAGAACCCCCATGAATCTACAACCCATATAGTTCCAGGAGATGTCTAAATTCAATCTTTGCTATTGGATCGAGAGAGAAGGGTTGATCCCCCAAACAAACACATACGTATGTAGATATGTCTATGCAAACAAAATATATGGGCATAAATATTGGTTAGTAGTAGTTGGGCAGTAACACATTGGAGTAGCGAGGCATGGGATGGATTGGAGCTAGAGAGAGAGAGAGAGATGTAGCTCAATTGGTAAGGTTGTCCATTGGAGACCTGAAGGTCATATAGCATCTAGTGTATTATCAAGAGAATATGTATGGAGTAACAAAGTGGCAAGAAAGTTGTCTCTCGACCACGAGACCTAGGATTAATCGTTGACAACTTACCACTAAGGTAAGCTAATTCGGAGAAAGAAATATTTAGAGATAATTAAGAGGCATTCTTGAAATTTCTAGAATGAACCATATGTATCATACGTGCATTCGCGTTCGAGAATGATTCAATCAAACGTGTATGGTAAATCATCTCAAAGTTGGATTGGATTGGATTGACTAGGGTCTATATTATATATTGATTCACTCTCAATCCCAATAAGTGGACTCTAATTCATTGTGAACCACCAACATAAGTATGGTTGCAATATTTACATTGTATGACATGCATACTTTTGGGATGCGAATCAAGACATCTCTATCACCCTCACTTTAGAACTTTACAAAAAAATGAGTATGAACTATAGAGATTGAATCAAAACATGTCATTATAAACTATAATCAAACATTCAAAAACTCATAAAACGTATATTCAAGAATATGAAGAAAACGTGACATAGGCAGTAGTAGCATAACAACTTACCACTGGGGTGACCTAATTTCTAATAACAAAGAAAGAGAAAAAGAAACGATCAAAAACTCATAAAACGTATATTCGAGAATATGAAGAAAACATGACATAGGCACTAGTAGCATAACAACTTACCACTAGGGTGACCTAATTTCTAATAAGAAAGAAAGAAAGAGAAAGGAATGACACTAACATAAAATTTTGCCATGACATAGGCAGTAGTAGCATAACAACTTACCACTCGGGTGAGCTCATTTCTAATAACAAAGAAAGAAAGAAAAAGAAGAAAAAGGAACATGACACTAACATGAGGATAGGAGAAAGTTAGGGATTGAACCCAAGACACAAGTAATAGTAGCACGTCAACTTAGCACTAGGTTGTGCTTAGTTCCAATAATAAAAAATAAAAGAAACACTAACATAAAATTTTGCTATGACATGGTACTAATGAGAGAGAGAGAAAGAGATGAGAAAATTGGGAATCGAACCCAAGACATAGACAGCAAAAGCATGACTCCTTACCACTAGGGCGAGCTAAATTATAATAACAATAATTGAAAAAAAGGAGCACGTATTTTTCCCTTTTCAAACGTGTTCGTTTCCAAACGTTTGAATGCTTGCAGGAACACGAATATTACGTTCTATGACCCCAAGTTTGGGGATTTTGAAAGGGCACTTTTGTAATTTCAGTAAACATAGAGACAATCTTCTTCTTCTTCTTCTTCACCGTCGTTCTTCTTCTTCATCCCCCGAGTTTCTCCTCAGCTCATGGAACACTCACAGGTGATTCATCTGTGTTTGTGTGCGTGCTTCCATGTCTTTCTTCACGAGGAAGAATTTGTATTATTTTCTCTGCAAAAAATTGGTGGCCCTTTTGTGTTTCTAGCTCCGTTAAGCAAAGAAAGGAAGGGTGCCTGTTTTGTCTGATTTTAGCTTTTGCAAGAAATGGACAGTGGGTTTCTTTTTTTGTGTGTCTATTGTTAACGAAGGCAAAAGAAAATTCGGCAGTTTCTGTTAGAAGGTGTTTTATGAAGGTTTATTTCTCATAAAAGAAGAAGAAAATCGGGTGTTTTGTGTAGAAGAAGAGAGGAAAAAACATAGGTATTATAATTACTGAAAATCGAATCGCTGTTTCAGTCAGAGAAAATGTACGTTGCCGTATGTTGTGACATTCTGGTCTTATTTAATAAAAAAAGAGATCAGTTCTCAGATTAATATATGAGAGACGATGTCAAATTCAATAAAAAACAGAAGAAATTCGTAAATTGATGCTAGAAAGTTGTTTATGCACAGAATCCCTATTTTTTAGATGAATAGAAATGGTTCTATTTTGGTGTCTTATTTCTTCAAGGAAAGAGAAAATCTCTGTACACTGTTGTTAGAAAGTGTTTATGAGAGAATTGGGCTCTCCTACAGAGGTAGAAAGTCTGGTAGTAAATGTATATTAGAGATCACCATTTCAACTCAAAACTTGATGGATAGAAGTAATAGAAGGTAACTGACAAACAAAATAAGGTTTGATCCATTTTCATGTGCACATGTGATACATATGGAGAATTGAACATTATCGAATTATTGTTAGAAAGTGTTTGTGAGAGAGATCACAACCTCCCTTGAACATAGAGGCACAGAATGTTTGTTGGAAAGTGTTTACGAGATCTCAAATTTCAACTTGAGATTTAAATCTTAATGGATGACCGTGAAAGATCTTGGTTATGAGGTCTCAAATTTCAACTTGAGATTTAAATTTTAATGGATGAATGGGAAATATCTTGGCCCACACCTTAAGTTTATTGTGACAATGTGAATAAGATTTGATCCCTTTTCTTGTTTGCTATTCCATATATCTGGAGAATTCAAACACTATGAAATTGACAAGCTAAATTGAACCTCATTTTTGCAGCTGCAACTTGGTCTTCTGGTTCCTCTTGAAGAAATTGATGGGTTAGGCACCAGCGGTCGGAACATCACCCTTTTCGAGGGATATAATTCAATTGGGCGGAATGACTTAGCGATCACTAGCAAACATGTTAGCCGCAAACATATTAGCATACATGCATCTAATGATGGCACGTTCCAAGTCACAGTGGTGAATATCCTTAGTTTTCTTCAAACAATTTAGAAAAACATGTTTGACATATGAATCAATGACCAGAATGTCAAAATCAATTGAGATACCTAATTCTCATCTGCGCTGTATAGGGCTTTGATTTGCAAATCCACAATAATTTTTTTGATCACTCTCCTACAATGATTTCTTTTTGATTCTTGAGTTTCACTTTTGTGGACTTCCAGGAAACACACAATGTGGTTAGGGAGGTTGTTTGGTAGTTTGAGGATTTTAGCATTAATTCCTCTTTGAAATGAAACATGGGTAATGGAAGAATCATGTGTACAAAACTCCCATCATGCTGTTTCTAGTTGTATTGTACCACACTTCTAGGGAATATGTGGTTAATGTCTTTGGCTAGCATCCTGGACATGTTTCCTGATTCCATTCATGATGGCATATGATGCTGCTGATACACGTGCATGAAGGCATGTAGCATAAATCTTGTTCAAGAAAAACTCATCTGTAGGCCACATTTCCCAATGATGCATGTGAAAACTGTCTGCCCGCAGATTCCATTACCAGGCGGTCATCTCATATTCGTAATGTACCGATGGGAAGTTGGAACCTGTATATCATAAAATCTCACTCTGGCAAAGCTTATCATTATGACTTTTGAAGGATCTGAAAACAAGGATCTTATGAGACAGAGATCAAACAACACAGTTTCAAGGAATAACCAGAGTTCTTTATTGGTCAACTGATAAATCATTAGCTAGTAGCTGCATATGAAATGTTGTTTCTAAAGTACTTGTTTGATTCACTTCGTTAACTCTGTATGTAGATGCTATATATCCTCATTGCATCCGGGATGTATGCAGGAAGGGCAGAATCCTATTGTATTGAGAACAGAAAGTGCAAGGCAAGAGATCAAGCCTCAAGAGAAGCGGGTTGTACACATTGGGGATGTTCTAGAATTTCTTCCAGGAAAATATCCATTTAAATTAACTGAATATTCAGGTAAAAGCTGGGCCTCTGTGATGTCTTCAGAGGAGAACGGGCTGTCTCTTAAAAGGAAGAGGCAAGAACTGATGGATGAAACTCTGGCTAGGGCATTGCAGGTAAGCAATGCATGCTTGTCTGTTTAATAAATTATAACACATATTTCCCTAATGGTTTTAGTAGTTCATTATATGTGTAGGATATGGAAGATAGACCTGCTCAAAATTCTTATGATCATGCATCTAACCCTAGATCAAGTTGGAAAAATAATGCTATAACAAATAATGATTCAACATCGTGCTCAAATTTAAAAGGAGCTACTCAAGGCTGTAATCCAAGCACCTTTCAGCTTTTTAAAGTAAGAGGTTTGCCAAGCTGGGCCAATGCTGGTTGTGTTGGCATTCAAGATGTGATCGAGGTAGTTGATTTTCCTATCTTATTTTTATATACTCCACTTTATTTCTTCTTCTCTGGCATCTATAGTCTGTTATGGCCTGTGCATATTGAATACTTAATGAGAATTCAAATCTCTCGGGTGCTTCACTTTATTTCTTCTGCTCTTGAGTCTATAGTCTGTTAAGGCCTATGCTTATTGAATACTTAATGAGAATTCAAATCTCTCGGGTGCTACTGCACTCTTCAGAAATAAATAAGAAAAGGTTAAATGACAATCAGAACTTTGTAGAAATTAAACTCCTAATTCTCATCTGAGATCGGGTAATACTTTTGTATTATATTGAAATTGTAACTGCAAGGGGTTGGTTCGTTTGGGTTCTGAGAATGATATATGCAAACCACAAGTGTTTGTTTTGAAAGAGAGTAACTAAATTCCCACTATCAATTTTAGTATATAGTGAGTGGACCATTTTTACAAAGGGATTCAACAGAAAAATATAAGCTGTGGAAACTGGCCCCAAACTGGGAATTACCAAATGTTTGCACCCATAGAGGAATTATAGGGTATTTGCATGGAAAAGAGAGTATATGTTGATAATATCAAAGCAGGCCACACATTTTGGGCAGCATCATTGAATCTAGATGAATTGTATTCCTTAGAAGAACGACTTTTTCTTTGGATTTTATGGTTCAATATCCAAGGAACTGAAAAATATTGAGATTCAACAGAGTTTTGCATTCGATGAGGGATGGATCAGTGAGCAGCATTTATCACAATACTAAAAATTGTGAAACAGGGTAACTTTTAGTAGAGATTGATCCCATCAAGGGTTACTTCGATGAGGGAATGATAAGTGCATTGATAGCAAATGACTTTCCAATCCTTGTGGATGATAAATTATTCTCTTATATTCTGGATGCTATAATATCCTTATTGGTCTTGGTGAGGGAAGCTAGGTGGGATTGATGGCAACATCCTTTATTCATTATCTACTTTCATATGCAGCAATATATGGTGTTTCTGTATATGCTATATGACTCTCTGTCAACCTCAGGTTTAGAAATTCATTTTCTAAGAAAAATATTGAACAATTGATGTAAATGCATTTTATGGGTTTGACATCTGTGATATATTCTGAATGCATTTGGAGAATGGTGGTGTGGACAAACTTATTTTATGGTTAATTCTGTTTGTGGTTAGGTAACTGAACGGGTATCATATTTAAGGGTTTTCAAATTTCTGGCAGGGTGATATTGAATTTGCAATGCTCTCCAACTACATGATAGATATTGAATGGTTACTGTCTGGTATGTGTACCATATCAAACTCATTTTTGTAATTGTATGTGTGGTTCATGTATCACTTTTAGAAAGTTTAGTGTCATGACCTTTCCCACTATGAATGGAAGAAAATTGTGCTTTATTTTTTCAATGTTTAGTCATATGTCAATAGCATTAATTAAAGTCCAAGCGCTAGTGATCTGTTGGTAGTAACTTACGTAGTTTCAACATCAAATATGAGCAGCACGATTTTCATATGAATTATGTCATAACGCCAAATACTAGTATGGGAGTCAATGAAACTGATGGTGATTAGCTGGCCAAGTAGCTTTCTTATGGTGGGGGGGGGTGTTCACAAAGACATTGCACAAACACAAAAGCACAAAGAAGGCGCCAAATCTTAAAACAGTAAATTGTTATTCATAAATTGAAATTTAGTCTCTTGTTTCCTCATCATATGATGTTAGACAGGCATGATAATGTGAGTGTCATACTCAAATGTCCACCAAGAAGGGTCAGCACATATGTCTGTGCATTATTTTACATCGAGAGTTTTTACAACAGAATAGTAACCCCCCTTCTCAGGAAGAAGTCACATACAAGATGATATGTTGATTTGGTCCCATAGGTCAAAATTGGCCTCATCATGGACGATAAAATATTTATTCTATTCTACATGTTTCTTTGTCAAGGAACATGTATCCTATGAAGGATGATGTCCCTTCTTTGGGGATGAATTCGCTAACTGTACAACCCTATATCCTAAAGTTGTGATATTCTTTGCACTCTGTGCTACTAGATTACAGCTCTCTTGTTCTTCCCTTTGACATATCCAATTATGTGTAGAAATGTGGATGTCCCTATGCATGGTATTTATGATTGGTCATCCACATTGGACACCCAACTGTACAGACCTATATCCTAAAGTTGTGGTATTCTTTGCAGTCCATGCTACTAGATTACAGCTGTCATTGTTCTTCCATTGAGTATCTGTAGAAATGAGCATTTCTCTATTCATGATATTTATGATCGGTGATCCGTATTGGACACTAGGCTAGCTTTGTTTTAGATGCTATATGAAGGAACCCTAACCTGAGTTCTATTATCCCTACAGTCACATATGAAAACTCTAGCTCTCTTATCCTAATAGAGTTAGCTACAATACATTTAACTTAGTGTAGTTTACAACAACTTTGTGTTTGCATTGGCATGTCATCTGCAATTATGCTCCATTTTAGTTCCTACGCATCAACGGTCCACATTCTTTGTTTTTTCAATCTTGTAATGCACACATCGTACAATGATGCTTTAATTTGAATAGTATTTATCTTTGATACTCCAGGTTAAGGGATAGCTTCATTTAGCTAGATGCACGATATTGCTTCTCCACCTAATGACATGGAGGGTTTTTATTGCATTCTGTGGAAAGTAAATAAAGTTCCTTCAACAAGTTGTCTGTTTGTCTTGTAAACTGTGTAGGTGGTGTTTATAATGCTAAAAGGGCTTATTGTGTTCATCAAATACATGGAGGAAAACTGGGACAAAATTACAAGTACAACTTAGCATGAGCATGAATAATTGGTATCTGGGAATGTCCTATAAGATGCCCAATTGAAAATTGAAACCGGATTTCCAAAACTATGGAGTTTTTAAAACATGGAAGATACTGTCTTTCTTTACTTATCTTTCCCACATTTTCTGTGCCATGCTATTGCAGCTTGCCCAATCCTCCAGAAGATTCCAAACGTGGTAATTGTACATGGTGAAAGTGGGGGTTCACTTGAGATGTTGAAGGTATGTAATAAATTAGGACATCTTTACCTTTTACCATGTTATAATGTGCCATGTTTCGGATTTCCTGTGTCTTTGTTTCTTTCCATGTCAAGATTGCCAAAGATTAAGTTCTATAATGTGTTTAGGCAGGAAAGCCCCCAAGATGGCTGTTGCATAAGCCACCTCTTCCGATATCGTATGGTACTCACCATTCAAAGGCGATGCTACTTATTTATCGAACAGGAATTCGGGTCATTGTTCATACTGCAAACCTGATTTACGTAGACTGGAACAACAAAACTCAAGGCTTATGGATGCAAGACTTTCCATACAAGGAAGTAGGTAATTGTACAACATCACCATTTGAAGAGGACTTGATTGACTACTTGCAAGCTTTACAGGTTGGAATTCTGACTGATTCTTCTTTAGATAAAACATATACTGAATTATTATGTGAAGTGATCTACTCTTGCAGTGGAATGGATGCAGTGTTACTCTTCAAAAGAGTAAAAATACTCAGATTAATGCACAATTCTTTCGAGGTTTTGACTATAGTTCAGCAAAGGTACCTCAGTTCTTCAGCTTCCTAGTATTTTGCTAACTTCTGATGATACATTAGCGTGATATTGGTTATAAATTACACATTCAAAAATTATTATATAATTTTTCTAAAAGAACAGAGAGGTTGTAGGGGCCTAAAAGAGACGATGTTGTCAACCACTCACTGGAAAATTTTAAACTTGATGTAAGGCTTAGAAAATCTTGATTGGATGGACATATATTAATATCTGATGGATTTATATCGGAAAGAATTGTGTTGCGGCTTTGGCCTTTCGAAGATGCTAACACACAACATATTGTTTCATTTCATTATTTGACAATCTTGAAACTTAATATTGATAATTGATAGATCTATATCCTACAAAATGTTGAATATATATTGCTAGTCAAGAATATCAAGCATATAAAGACACCCTTCACATATTTCGTTCCTTATTTCTGCTTAAGGATTAAACTCAAAAGCCTGGCTCAACCATTACTTAAATGGACATTAGAAGCAGTTGATGACTATGTAGATCCTGGGTCATATATTGTTGAAGAACTCTTTCGTTTTTGTTCGTTCTATGGGATATAGAACTTCTGTCTATATATTTTTGAAAAGTGCTCACCATGATAGTGAAAATGGCTATATATTATATGCAAAGATGGTTATGAGTGGAATGCTCTATTATCAAAATTTTAGTGTCATTGACATTAAACCTGATATCCAATCCTTTTCTAATCTTATGGACCAATTGTTTACTCAGCCTTTGCAACAATAACAAATTTTCCTGTTAAGGTCCATGCAAGCAATACAAAGACCCTTGCTTTGTTCCTTGACGCAAGTTTAGAACCTTTCGTCAATTTCCAAGCTCCACTCTCAAAAGTCATGCTAAATCCAGGCACATCAATTTGATCAACAAACAAGCTTTTCTCAATGCAGGAACATTTTGGTGTGCGTGTGCTACTTGAGTGGGACCACGAGGGTCTTGGACTAGGGAGGACGTGAATGAAGGTGTGATTGGAAAACTGAGGAGACGGCGAACACTCAAAGGACTTGAATGCTTGGAGGACTGGAACACTTGAAGGATTCAAATGCTAGGGGACTTGAATGCTTGGAGGGCTCGAATGCTCGGAGTACTCGAGCATAGAGGGGTCTCAAACGCTCGGATAACTCAAAGGTAGCGAAGAATTCAAACGTTGCCAAGGACTCCAACGTAGTTTCAAGCACTTGAATGATGCAAAGGACTCGAATGTAGACGACGATGTGAATGTAGACAACAATGACGATCAAAAGGAGAGGATGATCCTACGGTTAATGGTTTAATGCACACGACTAACGCATGATTAATGACAAACACCAAGTTTTAAGGCCTAAAACATTCTATTAGACAACGAGGTTTCTTTTACAAAATGATGAGCCCGCGTCTCCGATTAATGCCACAAATGCGGTGGCTTTTACAAGGTTAAATCTAAAAAAATAGGAAATGGGAGATCGCCTCAATGCCAAAATCCAAATGTTGAAAATGCAGAGATCCAAAGTGAGCTCCAAAATGCCAAAATCCGAAATTTGAAAATGCAGAGCTCCTAAGTGAGCTCCAAAATGCCAAAATTCGAATGTTGAAAATGCAAAGCTCTTCTCCCCAAGCCGAATTGAAACACCCAAAAGCAAAGGAAAATTTTTGACGAAGAAGAAAATCAGTTCTCCTCCCCTCTTTTTATACTAGAGAGGTGTGTCATTTGCATTAAATGTTATTATTCCCCCTTTCTTCGAAAATCAAAAGGTAATACATATCCCTTAATAATACGCAATGCATTGGCAGAGATTCAAACTCTGCAGCAAATCTACTAAGTCAACGGCTCTAATCACTAGGATATTTAGTTTTACTTATTATATATCTATTTCCTATTTACATATACACAGCCTATGGCTACCCTATTTTTTCCCTTTTCCATGTTTTCTATCTTTGAGCACGCCACATCACGACATCCACCTCCACCAAATTGTTGTATTGATATGGCGTGCTTGAAAGTGGAAAACATTGAAAAGGGCAAAAGTAGGGAAGCCACAGACTCTGTATATGTAAATAGGAAAATGTAAATATAACTAGTAAATGTAAACTGCTTAGTGGTTAGGGCCATTGACTTAGTATCGTAAGTGCAGAGTTCGAAGCTCTGCCAGTATGGCATGTATTAAGGAATATTTATTCCCCTTCTATTTTTCGAAGAAAAAGAGGAATAATTGCATTTAATGCAAATGAGGTGCCTCTTCCCTATAAAAGGTGGGGATGAGGACTCATTTGCTTTTTCCTTGATTTATTTTCTTTGACTTTTTTCAGCTTAGATTTTTGGCATTTTTGTTGGCTTTGGGGGAGAAGGAAGAGCTCCTCAACTTTCGATGTTTCTCTTTCGGGGATTTTGGAGCCTGACATTGGGATTTCAGGAAGGTATATCATTTTCTTCGCTTCTTCTTTGCTGCCTCCTCTTCTACTAATGAGGTTGTCGCGGTCTTCATCATCTCAAATCTCGTTACGCGTGGACGACTTTGTAAAGGGATTCGGCTAGCTCGCATATCGGTCGTTCGAACGGAGCACAGAGTGGCTAGAGGACACTACTCTGACACAAATTCGCTGTAACCGTCGGTAGTAGTTGCGGTCTCGGCGGTCCACTTGACTCACCCTCCCTAAATCTCTAAATCGCTGCACCGTTCTCCCATTTCTTCTTTTTGTCTACTTTTAAACTTGTATAAGCCATTGCATTCATGGTGTTATTTTTTGAAGCCGACTTAGCATATGTAAAAGAAACTCATTTTAGCCTAATGGTGTGATTTGGGCATTATACTTGGCCTATATTATTGATCGCTTGCTAAAGTCGTGCGTTAAACCGTTAATCGCGTGATAGTCCCCCCTACTCAATCGTCGAAACTCATTTTTCACTAATGGTGTGATCTGAGTGGCTGCTTCAGTTATATGCAAGTCCCCTCCAATGTTCGAGTCGTCTGAGCATTCCAGTCCCCTCTACGTTCAAGTCCTCGGGATGTTCGAGTTCCCTCAATGTTTGAGTTCTCTGAACTTTCAAGTTCCTTCTACGTTCAAAGTGCCCTCAATGTTTGAGTCCTCCGATCATTCGAGAACAATCTTCATTCACATCCGCCCTAGTCCAAGACCCCTGTGGTCCTGCTCGAGTAGCATACGCACACACATTTATGCGACACCACCCATCCTCCAATTTATGCCAAGAATGGTGGGGCCGAAGGTAGTAAATCATTGTTTGCCTCATCTTTGTTGTACTAGTCATCTCCCCGACCTGATCCTTGCTCGTTCTCGTGTTCGTCTTCCCTGAGGTCATTGAGGCTCGGCTCATCTTCACCAGAAGTTCCAAGCCTCCCTTCATTCTTGTTGTAAACTCTTTAACCGTTGTAAAAGCCACCATACACGTGGCATTATTTGGTGCATTAGTGCTAATCTCGTGTGACTAATGCTAATTGTGTGTTGTACCCTATGCCATTGCGTGTGCGTGTGTGCGTGCGTGTGCATGGGTGAGTGTGAGGAGGGTTAAGCAGTTGCCGGTGAGCGGGCTTTGCCTCTCTTCGTTTGCCTCATTTATTCGCCCCTTTGTTTGCGTCCTTTGTTCACGTCCTACGTTCGCCTCTGAACCTTCACCTCCTTTGTTCGCGTTGTCTCCTTCGTTCACCTCCCAAGTGCATGCCTCGGTCTTTGTGCACAAATTATAAAAAAAGAGGAATCACTCAAAGAAATCAACAAAAGGTCTAAAGAATCTTCTCACACGGCATCACATTCTCCCGGGTTCGAGTAGTACAATAATATAAGCTCTTCAATGACCACATTTGAGACCAAATTGGCCTTCTCTTTGTCCTTAGAACTATATATATCGCTAGAATTTCTCTTTTGCATCGTTCTTCCTGTCATTGGCATTCTTCCAGTGTGCAAATTCTTTCTTAAAGTATATGCAATCAGGTTTCCAGTGGCCTTTTTCTACAACAATGGTAGCATATACTATTAGACTTGACTTTCCTCTTGATCGTATTTCTTTTTTCTGCATTAGAGTGTGTGCTGCTTCTTCTACAAGCAACATTATCAGAGCCATTACTTTCACCATTGAAATTCCTTCTTATCCCTTCATTCAAGATAGAGCCTTTAGCCCCATCAAACGTGAGAAAATGAGATTAACAATTTCTCCCAACTTCAAAGAAGACTTAGTAGAAGGTATATGGCCTTCTGCCTATCATCAAAGACTTGCATGCCGAAATCTTGCAACTGATTGAATATGCCCGTGAAAGTGAATATATACTCATTGGCAGTCTTTGATTCATCCAATTCTATAGACACTAGCTTTCTCATCAAATGCCCTTATTTACAAGTGTTTTCATATGTTACTCTTAGCTTTTCCCGAAATTCATAGGTACTGTTGTAGTTCTTGAGGTTCACAAGGATTTCATATGCCAGAGCCATTTGAATACATGTTACAACTTTCTTATTCCAGTTAGACCATCCAAGGTCTGTGAAAGTAGTTGCTTTCTCATTTTCCAAAGCATGTTCTTCTCGTACAATGATTCAAGAGCACTTGTAGTCTTGGCCATTTAAACCAAAAAATAAACTTGGAAATTAAGTCTATTGATGTTTGAAGTTAACTCCAAAAAACTGAAATTTAAATGTAGCAATTCGAAATATTGCTGCTATGAAACAAATAACTACTCAACAGGGTTCTAGGAACCAACGGGAATATGTGGAACGATTTTGGATTGAATTTGAATATACGGGTGTAACAAAGTTTTTTCTGCACTGGAATAAAACCTCTCCAAGAAGCGTCACGCGGAAAACTAAATCAGCAGCAACATTCTTTTGTTTGTAGAACTTTTTTCGCGGGAGATATCACCTATTTTTAGGAAACTAGAGCCAGTTTATACCAATCAAGTGATCCAAATATGTCTTAGAAGCTCCTAAGAGAGCTGCTGTGTGAAAGGGCTTTTATAAATATGCAAATCTACAGCTCTTAGATCTTTATATCCAACAGTTTTGGCCTCTTATGCAACATAATCTATATTTGTCTCTCAAATAAGCGGTTAATAATTGGGAGCAATGCTTCGCAACAATATAAAAGATAGGTCCTTGCAGGAATAAGTATTTGAATTTAAGAAATCCAACCTTAATGTATTCCCGTTTTTTATAGAGAATTTATGGATGTGTCATTTACTCATTGATATGCCAAATGTCTCCGGTGTATCAGGTGCGGCTGATTGCGTCTGTGCCTGGGTATCATCAAACTCATAAACTGAAGAAATGGGGTCATATGAAACTTCGCGCTGTACTTGATGAGCATAGGTTTGAGGAAGAATTTAAAAACTCTCCTCTCGTCTATCAGGTATTTATTTGGTTTCCTTACATGTTCATTACTTCCTTTTTCCATTTGTAACTTTCTGTTGTAAATTTGCTTCACGTGATGTTGTGTTCTCGTTGAATATTGTAATATTTTCTGAATTATCATGATTGGACAAATTTTTACATTTATAGTTCTCATCTCTTGGGTCACTGGATGAGAAGTGGCTAGCAGAATTCACTACTTCTACATCTGCTGGAAGGACTTCACAAAATCACCCACTAGGTCTAGGGAAATTTCATGTATTATGGCCAACTGTTGAAGATGTGAGATGCTCTATTGAGGTAAAAAACGTTTCTCAATTTCGCGAACTTTTTATTGGGAAAGCAAAGTCACATAGAAAAGAATTCAAAACAAGTGGCATAATTTTGGTTGTTCTTTCTCATTGTGAGATCCGTTATTACGATATTTATCTGTAGGGCTATGGAGCAGGGAATGCAATTCCAAGTCCCTTTAAAAATGTAGAGAAGGATTTCCTTAAGAATTATTGGGGAAAATGGGAAGCAGATCATTCAGGGAGAAGGTAGTGCATCTATATCTTGCCACCAGATTCCAACAATAATTTGTACTGATTGAAAACCCTTACATTTTTGACAGTCGGGCCATGCCACACTTCAAGTCATATTTGCGATATTCCGGGCAAGATATGGCGTAAGAATCCAAATATTTCATTTATATTAGACTAATAAAAGAATAACATACAGTAAGGGCATTTGCTTTAATGCAGTTGGTTCCTTTTGACATCTGCTAATTTAAGTAAGGCCGCATGGGGGGCTTTGCAAAAAAATGGATCTCAGTTCATGATTCGGTCTTATGAGGTTAGTTCTTTCTTTAATGTATATTCTCTTCATTTAGTTCTAGCAGCAGCACAATTGTCTTTTCATTATTTAATCATGCTTCTCAATGTAGAAGTGAAGTGGAATCAAAGGTGCGGAATAAATTCGCGAAATAATTACTTTTGCTGTATTGTGATTCTTTATTGAAGTCTTTGAAAAACTGTTTCATCACATCCTGTAGTTCTCTCGCTTCGGTTCATTGGAACATATTCAGGAATCAGAATGATATACTAATCATGCTTCGTAAAATAGATCTGATCAGATATAGCTAAATACTACTAAATTTCTATATGTTTGAAACTATGAAAACCTACATGTGGCTACTTAGCCAATTCTTTATATTTCTGAAGTATGTATTAGAATGTTTACGCAGAAAGAGATTATGATTTTGAATTAAAATGAATGGATCTGGGATGGACGGATTTGTACCTCTGAATATGGCAAAATCAGTGTTTACTATTTGAAGTGCAAGCAAAAATTCTGAATAAATGCTTGATTAGTTTTACTATATTTTGATTCCTTCTTGAACACTGAAAAACTGCGTTCTCTTGAATGCATTTTAGCATATTCAGGAATCAGAATCACACATGCCCTATTTTTTAAAGCAACTTTCAAAAGAAGCTTAAAAAAAGTTGGGAATGACCTCCATTAATCTGTGTCATCTGGGGATGCTGTGTAAAAATCAAAGGCTATATGTGTGTATGTTCAGGGATGATTAACCAATGGTCTGCAAAGATATCAATTTCGAATTTGTATGGCCCATGATGCACTTTTATTTACTGCTGGCGGTAGTCCCTGGTGCAACTATTCTTTTAGTCCAGATGGTCTTGTTCTGAAGATTGTAGCCGTTTTTGTCTTCCAGCCTCTGCTGCCCTTCTATACTATGGTTCTGCCCCTGCCCTGATATATTTGGGCATCGGTCCTGGTTTGGTCTGTATTTCAGAGTTTCAGTTGTTGCTGCATGATGTGACAGATAGTAGTCATTCCTTATCATACGGTTTCAGGTTTATCCCCCACAAACCCTAGATGAGGGGCATATATGCCTCATCACAGATCCGAATTACAGCCACTTTAGATTGATGCCCCCTTTATCCAGATAGGATCCATTTTGAGTCATATATTTTCCGATTACATTTTTTCAGTTGCATCATTCCAGTTCCTTGTGAACATATGTATTATCATTTATTCTCTCTTTTGATGAAAAATATAAATTGCACTTATGGATAACTGTAATTTCGAATCTCAATGGCCATTTTGCCCTCTTTAAGACAAGTTGATAGAATTGATTTTTTTGTCAGTGTTGCTGAGCTTGTCTCACCTTTCATAAGGCTTATGGGCTGTTTTTCTATGAAACTTTTTTCTATTAAAATTCATGCATCTTTTTGGATTGTGAAGTGCTTTGAACTTTTATTTACAGACATATGATGGTTAGTGCTAATATGGTTTAGTGAGTTTTAATTACTGAAATCGGTACTATATCATATTGAAGTTTTTAACTATTTTTTTGAAATGTTGAATATCATACAGCTTGGAGTTCTATTTCTGCCATCATTGCAAAGTACTCAAACAAAGTTTTCATGCACAAATCAGAATGTAAGTTGAAATCCTTCACTTTTTACTAAAGTTGGGCAGTGTCTAAGAGACATAAGTTGACGTAGTCATTATTTTCCAGCATTTTGGTCTTTGCAACATTCAATTGATTTATCCTTCTATAAAGTTAATGTATGATGGAAAAGTGTGAATGATGTTGGATAATTTTTTAGCAGGTAAAACATGTGGAAAACAAAGTGACAATAAGCATGAAGGACAGGAAAACAACAATGTTTGCCACGACATGTTATGAAAAAGGGAAGAACGAACAACAAGAATGCAATAGATTGTTCTTTCCTGTACCTTACAAGATTCCCCCGAAACATTATGGCCCAGATGGTACTTTCATAGCCTTTGTCTGTGATACTTGTCTTATGAGCATTTATTATGTTAATTTCGAGAATCATGTATGTGGTCTTTTTTCAAAGCAATTTATTGAACCTTCATGCATGGGAGTATTAGTTGTATTCATACTAATAAAAAGCACCGTCGTAGATATCAATAAGTTCTTTTATGCTCTCTGAACAACCACGTCATCAGCTTACTTACAGAGGAAGCTCTTTAAGATAGTATTCATTTTATCTTTTATATAAATGAAATAATAGTATGTTATTTTCGAAAGATTTTGTCAGGTTTGTTTAAATATTTCAACCTCATATGTTATCTTTAAATTTTATGAGGGTTCATATCAATTTCTTTGCAGATGTCCCTTGGTCATGGGATAGGCAGTATTCGAAACCAGATGTATTCGGAGAAACATGGCCTCGTGCTGTAAATTTGTATGGTATGAAGGAGTGACGTGCACAAAACATTTTGTGTAGCTTGTTAGCTTATAGTTTTAATCATATCGATTAAAATGGGAGTTTGATGGGACATCAGGAAGGATTTTCAAGTTTTTATACCCACTATGGAAGGTTCGTTTATAGCCATCTCATTAGCATCACTATAGTTGAATCGTATGTGGAAGCCATTTGTAGCATCTTGTTTGTATTATATTATGTTAGTGTAAATATATTTGGAGTAAAGTATTTATAGCATTCATTTTGTATTTTTATGTGGATGTAAATGCAATCGAAATTCCTATTGGATGCTATTTTGTATCATATCATGTGAAGATGAATATATGTTCCGTACAGAGGCTTTAGAATTTTTTTTTGTATTTGTTATGTTACCCTGAATTTATTTTGAAAGAGCATAGTGAAATTGTTGACAGTGTGATATGGTTATGCTTAAACCTATTTTACAAGAATACAGTTAAAATGGTGGAGATAGTTGAATCATGTGGAAGTTAAAATGTGGTTATGCTTAAACCTATTTTACAAGAACACATATGTGGAGATAATTAAAATGATGGAGATATGTTGATGTAACATCTAGTTTGTATTAGTGTTTGTGTAAATATATTTGGAGTACCATTTAAGTAATTTATAGCATTCATTTTGTTATTTTGCTGTTGACGTGAATGCAGTCAAATTTTGTATGGAATGCTATTTTGTATCATATATGTGAATATGAAGGCTTTATATAGCATATAGCATTCATTTTGTTATTTTGCTGTTGTGAATGCAGTGAAATTTTGTATGGAATGCTATTTTGTATCATATCATGTGAATATGAGTGCTCATCATTTGCTATAAAGGCTTTAAAGCATTCTTTTCGTATTTGTTATGATATCCTGAATCAATTTTGAAACAGCATTGTTGAGAGTGATATGATCATACTTAAGATATTTATTTTGAATTTTGTATACAATGCTATATTGCATCATACCATGTGAACACAAATGCATGTCATTCGCTATGGAAAGTTTTAAAGCATTCCTTTTGTGTGTTAAGCTATCCTGAATCTATTTTGAAATAGCTTAATAAAGTTATATGATTTGACTTAACATATTTTCAGAGATCACAGTTAAATCGATGGTAATTTCATGGAACCGAAAGTGCTAAAAATAAAGACTTAGATCCTTGGGAGATTTAATTTGGCTCCTTGATAATGCACAACAAGAAATGGTCTTATTATCACATACTTCAATTCTTGATAGCCATAGTACACGATTATATTTAATGTATTTTGAAAAGAACACACTTAAAAACTTATGGTAGTTACCATATTACAGATTTGATCTGGCTACCTTGCAACACATAATATGAAAGTTATGTTATCCTTACATTTACTATACATCACAATGTCCCTAATGTACCAGAGATTATTACTCATACGTGAGTTTTGTGCATGTTCATTCTAGAAAAAGAATGATTTAAATAAGAAATGTCGTTGACTATTAGATTGATTAGAGATTTATCATACTACACTGAACACAATTCTTTCTTCAAAAGGTGAAAGAAGTTAAGATGATTATGATGTTTAGATCCTAAAAAAAGTGATCAGACTTTGTAGATGATGATTTACACAATTTTCAGCAATTATAGTGGTAACTCCCAAAGATGATAAAACAGTAGATGATTCATACAATATTACTGTAAAGGCAAGTCATTGCAAACTGCCTACAATGTCTTGTAACAATGGTAACAAATGAGTCATTTACCTACCCACCAGTGGTCAGTGGCTAGATGCTAATTTTGAGATACACCTCGACTATTGAAGAAATGAATCTCAAGCTAACATAAAGACTACTACATTGTAAAATTTGATTACCATAACAAACAGTGTAGTATAAACTGAGCTTTTGGAGGGTCTTAAAACTGAAACCATGAATCTGGAGGTTTTCTATCTTAACGCTCATTATACACTTTGCTGCATGGTTGTGACAACACATGTAACTAGAAATTATGGGAGTTTGGGGAAACAAACTTCAATCAATGCATTTCTACTTTAATAAGAGAACAAAGATATGGAAGATACATACCCATAATTTGAAAGGTCAAACCAAGAATATTAGAATCCACTCTGCATTTTTCTGAGCGTGGAGCGATGAATGCTTTAGAAAAAATACAACCTTATGACTGATTGTATACCATGTCCATCTAGATTGTTGTTAACCTAAACTAGATGACACAAGGATTTGATCCAGTCTGCAAATAAATAGTATACAAGACATTCCGAGGCATGTATCATTTATTATTATACACACCATTAATGATATACATTCTACGTATATACACAGACAAACACTGCCACAGAGGGAGACAGAGAGAGAGAGAGAGCTGTTCAGTTTCCTCCAGCCTTCCGTAAGTTATTCACCTTCTTGTAGCCCTGATTTGACACTGATAATACACTGCTCATTGAGGAAAATGCTTACTCTAGCTTCAGGTTGTTGCAAATATGAGAAAGCTCGGGTCTTGCTTGCATCCACTCACTAAAGAGCCTTTCTCCAGCATTTGTGCTATTATGTAATGCAACACAACTGAACAAGTATGACCGGAATGCTATAAGGAAGCAGTACCTCCTGTAAGATTGTTTTAATGTAAAATCAGTCCTCTATTACTGAACACAGAAGAACCTTAAGGCTTATATTGCAGTTTTGGAGAGTAAAAATTGACTTGTCTTGAATGCTTTGATATTCTAAAAACTCCTACAGATAAGAAAATTTCAAGATATCTGTAGCAAGATTTTCATGTCCTTTGATAACATTTGGCTCTACTTTATCATCAAGGTTTCTGAAAAGATTAACTCAATTTTACAAAACAGTAGGAATTGAGGAGTAGTCAACAATAACCTACATTACATGAAATGCTAACGTATTTGCATTCTTTTACGTACAAAATTTCCCTTTCTTTTAATATCGCCGATGATTGTCATCAATATTTTTTATTAGCAAGACTTTGAGTTTCCTTCCTTTGTACCGAACTTGAGACTAGGATGATACGTGGTCTAAATTGGGAGCATTTTAACTGCACAGTTAGCTCTTCTCAGTGTTTCATTAATCAATCCAGTGTATTATGCGTAGGCAGCTCACTCAATCAGTCCCACTCAGACTGATAAGGTCCTTTTGGGGGGTTGGGGAGGCAGGGGTCAATCCCCCATCGAATCAACAAGTAACTGTATAAATCAGACTGTTTTAACTCTTTGTGAATAATAATTGGTTTTTCCACTTAGATATGTACAATGTAGCAGCATGGGCCCTGATCGTGCAGAAAGTACTTATATCTCATCTGAGCAGATTGTTTTCATCCCCCTAGGGTCTTGTAATGTCTTTCTATGGTATAACAGGCCTTTTGTTTCTTTATTTTGTTTCAGACTTGGAACTAGGATGATATGTTGTCTAAATCGAGAATAAAAAAATAACCAAACCTTTTACAGGCCTTTTGTTTCCATACTGTCCCAACTTGGAACTATGATGATATGTTATCTAAATCAAGAATATAAAAATAACCAAACCATTTACATGCCTTTTGTTTCCATACCCTCCCAACTTGGAACGAGGATGATATGTTGTCTAAATCAAGAATATAAAAATAACCAAAACATTTACCTAAGAACTTTAATGCCCATGTCTAGGTTATGATTTCTGTAATCCTCAATGGCAGAACTACCACATTTTGACTGCTGCTTGTAGAAAACAATGTCCTTGTGGAGATTCCCAGCAACTCGACATCTGTGCATATAGAAGTAGTGCAAGTATAATATATGTAGTTCACACTCCTAAATCCTACATTATTTCATACAGTAGTACTATATCAAAACAGGGTATATATATACCTGTCAATTACTTTATCAACTTGTGCTTTACTGGCAGGGCCATTCGCCAATACCCTAGTCAAGCTCAAAACATCACGGTAATCACCCTCTTTATATGTTTCGTCAGTGTCATCGTAATGTTTTGAGATCGTTTGAACTACCTCTGGTCCTGATGGTCTTTTTGAAGAAGAGGCTGATCTTCTCAATAATTCATTCTTGGCCTGAAATATCAAGCAAGATATTGCCATTGCATATGCAACCCCGCCATATCCAGTATGAGATATAAACAAATAGTTTGTTTTTCCATCATCCCTGCACAGAGAGAAAATCAAAGAATGTTTGTTAATTGTAAAAGGACAATTTTGAAAGATTGTATTTCAACATATGACGCTAATGCTGCTGCTCAGATGTGTTGTTTTATAGAATATCAGTTTATTATGTGACAGCTCAAATAAAAAAGAAGTTAGAAGCAATAATTTGAATGGACCACAATGGGCAATAATGATAGTGCTAGAAAGGAACAAATTCAGTGGAGGATATGTTATGGTTAACTTTCCATTCAACCCCTGTTGGAACCTTATTAGGCCATAAGTTATCATGAAAGAGAAGACTAACTTTTTTCTTACAACTCATAGACTAAAGCAACCAAGATCAAATGCTATGCCATCTAAGGCGATCATAGTAGTTTCAAATTGCTATCTCAGTATAAACCCTAAACCGAAATTGCTACCTTGATATAAACCCTAAACTCTATAACAGAATTCAGTAGCGTACAATATCGTACTTTATCCCATGAGTTGCAGGCTCTTTAGATAGATTGTTGAAGAGGGTTCTTACACAGCCAAATAGAGTTTATACCGTGCATAATCATGTGCCTATTAGTGAAGGTAATAGAGCATCAAATAAGAAATATTATTAAGTTTATTTCCTTTTAATAAGCAAAAGAACATAATAGAAATGACATATACAACGGCTTAACTAGAAAGAGACACTTGAAAGAGAGAGAGAGAGAGCAACAGGAAAGAACAAGCAAGAGGAAGGAAATAAAAAAACAGGTTTCTATAGTACCAACACCCACTTTTGTACACGCCTCTGGATAGCATCGACATCAGCTGGAGTTGCCTCCCGTTCTCGTGTCAATGGAATACGTTTGTAGTCAATGTTGTAACCAAGGTTCTTAAGATTAGCATATACTTCTGCAGGTGTCCATACATCAGCATCTGTGACCATTTCCCAGTATCCAATAATTTCTGATCGGTTAGATACAAGATTCGTCTCTTCGCGATGAAGCAAAACTCTGCCTGCAGACCTTGAGGCCTCACTAAGTATATCTTGCTTTAATCTGTTCTCCATCTGTTCAACCTATGAACATAACAAGACAATGCTTCTTTTAAATGTCAAAGGTAACAATTCAACTATCCAACCATTTTTACTGTGGGATGCAATTACTCTTACAGCTGGGCCAGAAATGCCAACATGCTTGAGTGTATTAACTGGCTGGTCTAGCTCACGCAAAACAAAAGGCTTTCCATGAATATAAACCACAACTTCTTCTCTTAAATCAGTGACAACAACATGGAATAGATCATCTGACCCTGAAGGTTCTGCATTAAGGTGAGCCAAAATTGCTTTTGCCCCATCCACTGTAGGGGTGGCAGAACTGTATACTGGAACCTCATCAACCTGATGAGTTCATAAAATTATAGAGAATTAGTGTACAAAAAGTACTAATTAGGCTCTGATCAACATATGACTGCCTTCACTTACATAAAAAATTTAGAGCTATGTTGATACAGACACAGAACAGCTTAGATGGTCATGTACTTTTCCCATGAATGTTCATTCATTACTGAATATTTAAGTTCGACTCTTCTAAAAAGGGAATATCACGTCATTATTGACCTATGACCAAAACTATAGTGATGGGAACTGTAAAAGACCTTGCAAACATGAGGTGATCCCTCGATATCGATGTATTCTGATGATGTCTTTTGACCAGGGAAAAAGTACATTTTAAGGATCGATCGTTTAACAAGAACTGAGCCACTTCGAGCTTTCACAACTGCCTCCATGACAGGATCACCTTCATTTTCTTCAGCAAAAGGTGAAACTCTTGATTCCTGGTGAAAACGAATCCAATGACAGCATTATTGGTTCAAGTTAGTCCTCTAACGCAACAAGTAGTTTATATAACCAGAGAAGAAAAATATAATTTGTTGTCTTGTATGTTGTAATGCGTATCTCATAAAATCTTATTCCTATCACACAAGATGTTACGGATCTGAAAGGCATGATATAGGTTCTACGACCATTGATGCTTAGGTATTCCTCTAGTGAAGTGCATCAATTTTTCTGCCATGACCTTAGATTATCTCTAAATTAACACTAAACCATGGGTATTACATCCATACTCTAATCCCATCACCTGTTGAGTAAGTTATAATCATAAGAATAAACCTGTCTTTGAGATGCATCCTTAAATTCAGAAAATGAAAAACGGCTACTTAACAGAGAAGGATAGGAAATGACCGGAATCGCAAACACTTGTGAAGGTCTTAATCGAATATTCCACTTCATCTCTTGAATTTCTGGCATTTTGTGAAGCCATGCCTTGAACGTAGTACCTACACACCCTGGTGTGCAAAACCCATCAAAAGCTTCACTTCCAAGATATGTAATAAATGCAATCAGCATGAAATATCGTTCCAAATATTCAGTTCCTCGATCCAACGCAGCACGCCTTCTGTGATGTTCAAGAGTCTGATTATTAAACACTTTTCTGTAGTGCAGAATGGCCTGGCGCAGGTTTTGCATTCCAGCACATCGGTCTATAATAGCATCCAAAGTTTCTCGGTTCGCTACACCATTTTCCAAAATTCTGGTAATTTTCCGCACTAATGGTATATCGTCCATAACAAAACTTGATACAGAATTCTGTTTTTCTATGGCAAGGATTGCACTGGTACTGTTGTACGTTTCCATCTCATTCCCTGCCTCATCACCACTGCTTGATTCCATGTCAACATTTGAAGCTACTCTAGGGATACTCGGCAATCTCACTGGCCGCCCAAAGTCACACCGTAACTTGACAAGACATGCAATAACAGTGCCTGTTGCAGTACGACCACGCCCCATCTGATAATAGTAAAATATTTGAAATTTGATTCTGTCATTACGAAATTCTAACAGCATTTCCATGCACCTAACACAAAAGCACCTGTTGTGCCCTTTAGCATAACCCATATCACCATATATATGAACAGTGCTTACATATCAACTGTTCACTCCTATGGTGTAAGGCCTATCATCATACAATGCCCAAATCCAAAATGTGCAATCATCTAGCAGCTTCTTCAATGTTAATATTTGAATATTTCTCCTAAGTTTTCATTAATTAACAAGCCAGGAGGCCTACAATTACCAAATGTCCACATCTATACAAGCCTATTCAAAATATATAGACCCAAGTCCACAAAAGACTGATGCAATAGTTCCTCAAACAATCATCTCACTGTCCTGAAAGCATCCACATAAAAACTAGTACATAGACAAATTTTGATGATAGGGAAAATACCAAAACGACCATTCCCAGTTAAAGTGCGGAAGCTCAAACAATGACACGACAAGATCAGCCTTTTGTACATGGTTGAACACATATGATGATTAGACAAAGCAATTCACAGTATAAGAAAGATATATTAACGTCTTTTAAGACGCCAAAATGGCCTATAAGACCAAACAAGAGATTTCCTCTTAACTGTTGTCTCATCTTTGAGAACAACAAATCAAAATAGAATAAGTATTAGTTAGTAAATATAAAAGTAAATAAGATAAAAACAAACAAGGGAAAAGAAGAAAGAAAAATACACAGAATATGACCCTGGATATTGTCCAAGTTATGGTTTGTCATCAATTACTTTAGCGTAAAACCTTGACCAAGACAGTTCGTTACCTGGCAGTTGAAGACAAACGCAGTATTTTGGCTTGCTGAAGCAATCGTAGCGGCAATAGATCCAAAATCAGAACTTCTAGGTGCTTTTCCATCTGTGATAGGCAAATGTATATATTCGACAGGAAAGCCATCAGATTGTAGTTGTTTGAAAACTTCAAGAGGAGTTTGAACTGTTTGCGCTGTCACCTGCTCCCAAACATCAAATATTTGGCCATCCTCTGTCTCATGGTTTACCATTATTGCACCATCATAGCGTTCAGCCTCTCGTAGTACATCTTCTTTTAGCCTGGCCTCCATCTTTTCAACCCTCTCTCTGTCAATCCCCTGAATACAAACAAAAGGTTGACAATTTAGTATTGCTACTAACTTTTTCTCTCAATATAACCAAAAGTTAAAATATATCTGATTTGAGAATCTTACATGTGCCGATAACAAGATTCTTTAGTCTCTTTTTATCTTATTTACTTTTATGCTTACTTAGTACAGCAACATTTATTTTATTTTGATTTGTTGTTCACAAAGACGAGACAACATTTGAGACGTAATCTCTTGTTTGGTCTTATAGAACAGTTTGGCCACTTAGAAGACGGTAATACATCTGTCTTTCTCATAGTTCAATCTGTTCTTAAAGGGCTTGTAAATGTAAAGCCTGATTAAATAATACTACTTATCGAGTTTGATTGACTTACAGTATATTCCAACATATTCTTGAATGGTCGCTCTACCTCTCGTAGCACAAAAGGCTTTCCATTAATATATATCACAGGTTCTTCCCTCATATTGTGCCACAATACGGGTCGTCCCAGTCTACAGCTACCAATTCGATGCAATACACCAAGTATCCCATCAATAGTTGGATTAGCCACACCATATACAGGGAAGCCATCCACCTCCCTGAAATTTGGAGCCCCTTCTATTCTTTCAAGTAAATTCAGATTCTGACATCCTGGATAATGATCACTTTTAAGTACCGTTTGACGTCCAAGAACCTCCCCATTCCGCATTGCAATAACAGCTTCTGTGTTGAATGGGTTTCCAGTGTCAAGCATAGAAGCTTTCTTGATGAAACCAGATGGCTTAGGGCCATAACTTAGAGAACGCATTGGATCTCTTCTTAATAGCCTGCAGAATATCCATAACAATGAGTCTCTCTCTTGTTTTTTCTAAGATAATCATTTTCATCATTAGAGAAATACATAATGACAGACAGGTTACATAATGCTCAGATTTCTGAAATATGCCTCATCGTGGAAAAAAGATTCATAAGAAACACGTTCCTATTTATGCATGAAAGAACAAAATTATTTGGCAAGATTCATATGGATGACATCCATAAATAACTCAATTCTTGAGTATTTTATCTATAAATGTTTTTCTTTTAAGGATCAGTTGAAAATTATGCACACCAATATGCATTTAAGAAATCTTAGCACACCTTCTCAATATACTATATAACTCTGGCCTGGCTTTCATCCAATCTTGGAAACTGCCTTGTTCACTGGAATGACTGAACAGAGCAGACTGATCGGTATGTATATATACAGCAAAGCATATGAGGAAATAGTATCGCTCCAAGTATTCCACGAAAAAGTATAAGGCAGACTCCCTCTTTTTCTCATCAGCTTGGCGATGGATGCTGTTACGATATCCTGCTATTGCCTCTCGTAAATTCTGCATCAGCAAAATAAGAAAGAAAAAACTTAGAAAAATAGCATTCAAAAAAATAAAGATGGGTTTGAGAAAAATATCCCCTAAAACATTTGGCTTGCTTATCACATAAGTAGTAATCCATATAAAGTGACTGGACGCGTTTCATATACATGGGTTTCTGTTATAGGTATGATATTACCACAGGCATAAGATATACAAATAATGTTAACTAAATATCCATAAGATGGGCCGGAGGAAACACACCTGCATTGCAGAGCACATGTCAATCACCCGGTCGACCTGCCTTTTTCCTTCAACTCCCCCCTTGAACCAACAAAAGTAATAATTGTGAACCAATGGATTATGAACAATCTTTTACAAAGGGATAGATTTTACATACCTCTAGTACGCGGATGAGACTGCGAATAACAGTATATTCACCTCTCCGTATTGCCTCTTCTGAATCAGGCACATCTTGGCATAGAGCTCCAGTTTGAAGCACTTGTCCGTAAGAGCTTGATCTCTTTATTCCTGTTTTAAACACACCAGAATATGATGTATATGTAATCCACTTATCATCTGAATGATTTCATTCCATATAGAAGTAGATAATCTATGTGTTTCTCATAATAATACTACTCGTCCTAGCACCCTTTTTAACTGTTTTACTCTTTTGTTAGATACTCAGAGTAACACATGAGCTTAAGCAAGAGTCACCTGTCAAACCAACTCGCTTTAAATGAACAAGTGTAGCAACTACCATTCCAGTTGTTGTTCGCCCACGGCCCATTTGACAATTGAAAATGATTGCAGTGTTTATATCTACTTTGGAAACACGTTGCACCTGTGGTATGAGAAATGACTCTAAATGTCATCATTTTATACCGTAACTGAGAAAACAATGACAAAAGCAGTAGTAGCAACACTAATAGAGATGTTATCCACCTTGATAGAGATGCCAAATTGGAGAGTAAAGAGTCAAAATAGTAGTGCGTCCATTTTAAAAGTTTGGACTTTGCACCCAGCTGTGATCAATAAAAATGTGAGCATTGCGATAAGGAATGAGGGAGGGTGCTTTAAATGCAACACATGGTCATTCTTCTTGAGACACACAAAAAACTACACCAACCCTACCTGGAAATGTTGCTTTCCACCTTCTATGCTATAATGAGTTCTTCATACATTCTATGAACTCAAGAACTCACAAACATAAACTGATACTTGTGTCACTATCTCATACAATCTTGTGGGATTTTATGTGCATATTGTACAATTGACGCATGATTGCAGTCTGCAGGGACACTATTCTAGAAAAGGAAACCTGTCAATATATGTGGTGATGACTATAGTATGAGAAAGAAATTTTATTGGCCTTAAAATTTTGATAAGAAGGGTCATGGGATCATAGTCTAGATGGATGTGGACCAACTTGCACCAAAAATTGCTATTGCCCGGTTGATTGTAAACATGGTGTTCCTCTAATTCCAAATCGCTATGGCACAATTAGCAGATCTGTTCCTCCATAGCTTTGCAAGCATATCTGCTTGTTTCAACTTCTAACTGATGTATAGAGGTCATGAGTTGCCCTATCATCCAATAAAGAGAACAATAGACATGTGGATGTGGATCGACCTATGCTACAGATCTTTCAAAGACAAGTGTTACAATATATCTTACTTGAGAATCTTACATGTAGGTATAACAAGATTCTTTAGTTTCTTTTTATCTTATTTATTTTAATTTTACTCAGTAACATTTATTTTATTTTGATTTGTTGTTCTCAAAGACGAGACAACACTTAAGATGTAATCTCCTGTTTGGTCTTATAGGCCATTTTGGCCTCTTAAAAGACGTTAATATATCTTTCTTTCTTCCTTCTGGGGGCATTCTCTATGTCTCCCAATCTCTGGAAGTATGATCTCTATGAATTTTTTATCAGTATACTCCATTCCATCACTCTAGAGAGAGGTTCAAATCCTTCTTTAGAAAGAAAGATATATTAACGTCTATTAAGAGGCCAAAATGGCCTATAAGACCAAACAAGAGATTACATCGTAAGTGTTGTCTCGTCTTTGAGAACAAACAAATAAAAAAAAATAAGTAAATAATACTCCGTAAATATAAAAGTATATAAGATAAAAAGAGACGAGGGAATCTGGTTTTTGGCACATGTGAGATTCTCAAGTTAGATATATTGTAACTTTTGTCTTCGAAAGATCTCTAGCATAGGTCGATCCAGAATGGAAATGTCTCCGAAGCAAGGGAAGCACCTACGATGGCGGCAGATAATGGCTTTTATCTGTTGATGACAGGGTGTCGATGACAAGAGAGAATGATATCTTCCTCTGTTTCAGACTGGACAATGACATCCATAACTCTCCTCACATTCAACTTCCCAATTGCAACGCTGGCAGATGCAATCCCCTACAGTTATATGCCTAGTTCATCCAATCAATATCCTCAGATCACAAAATAATGTCCAGACCTTCCTATAGTTGTGCTAAGATTAGTGACATGTATATGAAACCAACTGGGGATATGCATAAGAATAGGAACTTGTAATTGGCTATCAGTGTGCCTAGTTTTGTTTTAGATTAATTGTGTTTCCATAATGATATCTGTCCTTATCACTTGGTCATAACTTATAATGCACAGTCAAGGCTACTCAAATGGTGGGAAGTAAATCCATATACATGCCATGTACTTGGAACTGATCTTTTGTTTGTGTGTGCTAACAATTGATTTCAGCTTCCTCTGCTGGTTGTATGGGCAAAGAAAGAGGCAATTGTGGGTAGCGATGCCTAGGTAATTCCCAGATTCCAAGTACACAATTTATAGCTGGGAAAAGTTACTTGCAACAATTGGAATTGCTCCAACTCGGCTCAAACTACCTCATCTGATACTGAGACTGATGTTGACAAAAGGACTAAAGAATGGGAAGATAATTGGGGGGACAGATTCGGTCACAAGAGTAATAAGATGACAATCGGACTAGGAGAGGGACATAATAAGTTAAATGGGCGATGGAATGAGGTTTTAAGGAGTACTAAAGGGGTTGATGGGATCATGAATATTACCACTATATATTTTTCTGCTGATTAGGCCAAAACAATTCAGCATCACATGTGAGCAAAGTCATAATAATCATTGTCATGGTTTGTTCTCGTAGTTAATACAAAAAACTACAAAAGGGTGTATATTTATATGTTGGTTCAAGTCTACATCCATTCTTGATTTTGCAAGTGAATCACCTTATGGCATCAATACGATCCACACCTATGTAGCAATGTCTATGGTAGTGTCCAATCACTATGATCCTCATTGGAATGTAAGCTGATCAGACTACGTTTACTTGGGTGCAACGTTAACAGGTTACACATAGCAGTAAAGAAGTAGAAAATATATGCAAAACAGGTGCATATAACAATATTAATATAACATGCATAGCCAAAATGCACACAGAAAAGTTATAGAAAGTAGGGCCTCTTCCAATAACAATACCTACCAAGAAATCAAAATCTCTCTCCTTTGGAGACTTCTCATCTGTGATCGGTATTCGTTCATAATCAACACGATAGCCTTCAGCTTGAAGTGCTTCATACACCTGTATCCTTCATTAGAATATTAATTATATGTATATGGAAAAAAAAAAAATGGAACTATACAGAGGTAAGAAAACATTTCTCTGGGGTATACCTCATGTGGAGTTTGCACAGAATTGAAAGATATTGGTTCCCACTGATCCACCATCTGGCCATCAGGAAGCTCGTCATTTACCAACACCTTATTCATGAAACTAGAAGAAAGAAAGGATGTATTATATATAGTCCATTTTGCCAAAATATGTTTAATCTTTGCAAAATACTAGGAATATATTTCCTAGCATTACCAGGCAGCTTCCTGCAAGACGTCTTCTTTAAGGCGAGTTTCCATCTCCTCAACTCTTGCTCGATTAATGCCCTAGAAATGCAGAATAGACTTACAATTTCTTATGGGTCATTTACAGGAGCAAATTTTCATCTTTCGAAAGGTTAATTTTGCCAATGAAAACAGATCATGCAAGTGTGTTGACGGTCATTAATGACATAATTGAGTGATGTCAGAAAACTCACCCTATATTCAAGATTTGTGAAAGGGTGCTCCACTTCTCGAAGAACATATGGGCGGCCATTGATATATATCACCTGGAAAACTTATCCAAAATATATCAGAACTGGGTTTGGCTTATCCCTGGTATTTTTCAAGCGAAACAGAAATTAGCCTTCTGAGAAAATAACATACTGGTTCTTCCCGAAGATTGTGCCAAAGGACATGTCGGTTTGGACCATGTCTGCTTGCTCCCACCAAATCTAAAACCCTTCTAATGCCATCGACAGTTGGAATAGCTACACCATATATAGGCAAAGACCCAACCTGTCATAAATAGAGGAATATGCCAAGAAACTGAGTCCAAAGGTACATACAAAATGTCAAGAATGTCAACACATGTTCAATGTTCCTCATGTGTGTAATATGTATGAGACCAAAAGGATCTAGGTTTACAAATCTACAATTCTCATAGAGCTGCGATTTATTGGCTGCAAGTGAAATCATTTAACAATGACTTAATCATGGCCTTTTTTCATACCTGAAAATATTTTTATTTTTTGAATTATCCTGACGTTCTAAAGTCATTTTTTAAGAGTTTTTCTAACATAACCAATGATGAGCCTATGGTGAAGGTAATTACTAGCTTTAGAAAAGTAAATGCTATAACTTTGTAGCAATAAGATGATATAATAAACTCTATCCGGGAGTCCTTCATTTAAGAATGTACTATATTGGGATCCATGAGATAAGATAGGCATCTGTTCAGCAAGTCAGAAATTGGGTTATGAACCATAATTAAAGAATGGATGAGATGGAATATGAATATTTTGTTGGGTAACATCTGGTCACAGATGTAAAATAAAATTTGGTAGATACATAGGACTAGATACCCTAATTATCTCCTCCCTAATTAAGCATAATTAAAGAAGTAACTAATTACAAACGAAATTGAGCGGTGCACACTCAAGCTAACTGGAAACCTTCAATCCTGAACTGATATTAGGTCCCATTAAATAAAAAATATGAAACGAAATTTCCAGAGAATTCATTTAAGATCAATATTTAAATCAAATTGGCCATTAAACTATGTTCAATACCATGGTAACTAGTTGGTCAAAAAACCCATCTACGATCCAGGTTTAAATCAAAATGCCCAGTAAAGCAGATTTGGAACCATGAATATACAGATCAGAGTAGTAAAGATTCAAAATGTCTGCTATACTAATTAAAAAGCACAAATATATGACAAATTTTGAAGAGAATTATAAAAAGTGTGTATGAAACCATGGATGTTCAACAAATTTTGAAGAGTATTAAAATCAAACTCCCCATTGACAAATTTTTCAAACAAATATTATAAAGACCAGATTTAAAAATCGAAGTTACCTTCAGCCTATTTATGAAAGCATAAATAATATTTATTGATTTATTTTGAAGAGAACGAAAATCGAAATTGGTATTAACGTATACAACAAATTGCCAGACAACCCGTTAAAGGTCTGGGTTAAAAAAAACAAGTTGTCCACCATGAAACCGTGAATATGCACCCAATAGAATTAAAATCAAAACCAAGGATGAATGCGCAACAAATTCTACAAAGACCCCATCTTAGGTCAAGCTTAACATCAGAATTCCCACTAAAACATGACATTATGAATATATAATAAAAGTGTCAGAGAATCAACGTCCAAGTTCGAGGCAACGGCATATATACCAGTTAAAATAAAATAAAAAAGACTACAAAAGTATGTGTATAACCTTGAATTTAACAACAAAATTTGCAAGGAACCCATCTAAAATGGCTATTTAATTCAAACTGTCCATTAAATCAAAGGTTGAAACCCAAAAATTTTTAGTGAATTCTTATTAACAAAACGACCTCTAAAGGCATGTTTAAAATACAACAAAAATTTAGGAGAATCAACTTTAAATGACCCTCAAAAGCATGTCTAAAGGCATGAATATACCACAATTTGTGCAGAGAACTAAAAATCTAAATTATTTTAAGCTGAGAAAAAAATGCTTAAACAAATGGGGGTGGATGGTGTCGTATGTTAAGGAACAATAGTTATAAAACCAAATGTTCAAATATGCCAAGGAACGATAGTCACGAAATTAAATTTTTAGAAAATAATAGGTGAATAAATAAAGATGGGAAAGAACGATTAAAATTGGCAACAACTAATGAGTTACCGGAATAACGAAATCAAATTTAGCGGTGATGGAATATGATTTAAGGATGGGGGGAAATGGGTGGATATAAATGGATAAATCCATTAATTTACCTGACGATAATTAGGGGCTCCGTCAATGTGAGGTTGTAATCGTTTGTTCTGGCAACCTGGGAAATGGTCTGTTTTGAGGATTGTTTTCTTTCCAAGAACAGATCCTTTTCTTCTGTCAATTACAAGCTCCGGTTCCCGACTGATCCCGGACATAACTTATCCAAAAACAAAAGTCTAAGAGAAATAGCAGTTGGCAATGGCGAGGAGAGGAATGTTAAAAAGAAAGAGAGGGAGGGAGGAGGAGGTAAGGTTTTGGAGAGTAAATGGAGAAGGTGACACATACAGAAGAATTAGGTGAATATGTACATACATACATACATACATACATACTGATATATATGTATATATATATATGTCCATTCCATACATATTTCTCTTTCTTTATCTCTGTTTTTTCATTTTCTTTCTTTCCACATACATACATATTCATATTGTACATACATACAAGGAGGGCCCCCGCGATACTCACACACATCTCGATCAACAACAACAGTAGCAGATGATGCCTCTATTGACCATACGTTTGCCCGTAGGTCCGACCCGAGAAGAATCATGGTACCCAATTACTGAAGCACTCGAGCCCACCAAAGTCGTAGATGATGGACATGTCAAGACGAGATAATACTTTTGTCTCCCCAACTCGTCACATGTCGTCGCAGACCACGTAACAGAAAACATGGCCCCAAAAATGAACCATCGAGACTCGATGATATGACGACGACATGAGTTTCTTCGCTTTGTTGTATAACTTGGTTGCTCGACGATGTGGCAAATATAAGGATGAATAGTTAGTTAAGTAGTTGAAGATGTGGTGAAGACAACTCATGGTTGCTTGAGTTGTAGAGATAGATCGGTTCACACTATTCACTTGGTTATACCTGGAAAAGGTGTCACTAGCCTTAGTTGTGTGATGTGAAGATTAAGATGAGAGAGTTTGTTTCAACATGTCCACACCATTATATATTATGGATTGTGCATCCATCATCACTTAGATCATGATTTCACCAACCGTCTACGTTATATTGCTGAAAAGGCTCCAAATTTTGAAAAGTTATTATATTATTACACTATGCCAGTGGTATTTAGTTATACATGCATTCTAGGGAAACACAATGTAAGCTACAATTGGTGAGATTTAAAATGTAATAAGGATATCATTTTATAATCATAACATCAATGATTGTTGGCTACACACACACATGGGGAGAAGGTTGCATCAATGAATGTTATCTTAGTAGAAAAGCGTAGCAATAATTTGGAATAAAAGGCATACAAGTGAAAGAGTCACTATGTCGATTTGGAAGGTTGTAACTACATTTGCCTTGTTGGATAGCCTTAAAATTGCAAAGGGTCACAAATCATCTTATTGCACCTCAATGTTGCTACCTAGGATTATAAACGAAAAGAAAACATTGTCTAACAATATATTTCGAGGGTGTTACACTAGCTTTATGTTGTTGGGTAACTGAAAAATATGTGAATGTGTCATGATTTAATTACAATGTCACCATAGTATCCCTTGCTTAATGTTTGTACAAGGCTTTGTTTGCCATTGAATAAACACTTGTATGTCGACAAGCTTTTGGTGTGATGACTCAAAATATATTTGATTACAGTATTGCACTCCAAATGATGATTAGTTGGACATGCGTGATTTGATATTTGCATGCCAACAATATTTAGCAACACATATATTAAATTTGGCTACATGTAGATTTACAAATTTGAGACAAACCAAAACATGACATTGTAGTGGTAAAGATTTCTTTGCAATGTCACAATTGTAGGCTTCAATAGGTTTTGTGTCACATCCAATATGAAAAACTTCCCATTTGTATTGGTTCACTAACTGTTTGCATCTAAAAATGGCATCACAACATTGAATTTTGCACTATCAGTTTGGCCCTTAAAGACGGCTTTACAACATCGTTGGCATTGACATTTGTTTCCATAACACAAGGAGCGAAAACAATAACGTTATTGTTAAAAGGCAATCTGACACAGTTGCATTTTTGGAAGCTTTAATAGAATGTGTTGTGCAAAATATTTCAATCTTATCATAGTGACAACTTTTTAGTGTCATTAAAGATTCTCTACCTTGAGAATCGAATTGTCATCCCTAAATTATAATTTCAATCACTTTTGTGTTATATAAATGGCTTTTCTTCTTCTCTTAGATCAAGATAAGAGATAACAAGGAATCACGAGCTCTTACCATTATTTAAAAGCAATATTATCAAAATTAGATTATGTATGAATTAATTGTATTTGGAAGCTCACAAAAAGGGCCTTGGTTTTCCTCCCCTGCTCGCAATATACATTGATGAACGAGCCAAGCAAAACATAAAGGTCTCCTCAATAGTGGTTTTCATGTTGTATCACAAGGGCTTCTTTCTATTTTAATTAATCAGTATTGATTTTCATGTTCTAGAAGCCTTGATGTGTTATTCCTGATCGTGATTTCATGCATATTGACATAATCGATTGCTTTTTTCGTGTTCTCTAGTTGCATACCTCGACCTCTCCATCCTTTTAACCATTCAATTTGTTGGGATTAGATTTTGAACTCTATGGACAATACACATATCTATCAGCTAACAACACCATGGTCAACTTGTTTATGACATACATTAGAGCTTTATGTTTTCACCAAAGCAATCATTACCTTTGGCCTTTCTCGAAAGATATAGAGAATCATATCAACGTAGAGATATACTAGTAGTAATTTCAATGCAATAACATTTTTGTCAATTTTCACCTCACATTGAGATTCCGTACTAGTAATATAATGTATGATAAATACAATCATGAACACCACATCTATCAAGACAATAAGCATATGCTGAATTGAAACCATTTAGAAACCATGATAGGGTTGTCCAACCTTCCATTGCCAGATGGATGCCATAAAGTTGCCGATGTGATGTTTGCATACATTCAATATTGTTGGACACCTTTAGCATTAAAGTAATACCTTTACAAAGGGTAGCATGTGTGTCCCACATTATCCATAGAGGCATGGATTGTTTACACAGTGAAGTTGTAAAACATTCGGGTTCTAGGCAAACTCTGGCTTACTTCTCCTATTGGCATATTGATGGAAAACAATATGGATGCATGATGTGATGCTTAATATTTAGTCTTTTGATATTACATTTATACCTTTCTTTTAGAGCTTATGGATAAGAAAGATTCAACAATTATTATACGTTACATTTTCAGAACTTTCCACGTGCCAAATTGAAACAAAATACATTTCTAAAGGAAACCACACAAACATGAGTTGGCTAATAGTGAAGTGAAGTAAAAGTAGACAGTTCATATCTTTATCATGCATAAGATAAAACAAACAACATTCTATTGTAACTTTTACCTCGTATGGACATTACTCGCTAGTAATATTAGTTACTACTATAAATAATATATATATGTATGATATAGAGACATAACTTTATCCATTAGAACACTCCTCTTTTGGGAAGAACATGGCAAGTTTCAATATTGTTGATACTAGCTAGACACATGGCACTTGTTATATTAGCATTTACTATCCTTTTATCCAAAGTTAATTCAGATTGCGTTGTTACGATGAGAAATACAAAAGCGTTACGATAATCTAATACAATTTACGCGCAAATACTTTTCGTATGTTCTTGTGTAGCTGTAATTCTTACTTCATGAAAATATTGAATGGTCATAACTTATATTACCGGACTATATCCATGTAAAATAACTTTCATATTTCTACCCTCTTATCATTTTATAGATGATGCAACATCTTCGTGTTATACTAGCTGCTATTTCACCATAAGAAATTATTGATATGTGCAACTTTAGGACACATGGTGAATTATGTAGTCACAAATATATGGTAAGTTTGTGATAAATGGTAACTAATTCCTTACCAGTACAAAACAAATAGAACATTGACATATAATACCTTAAAAAGTGTTCTGAAAATTATAAGCATGTACAACTAGTCAATAAGTGAAGTAAACTTTTTTACTGTCTAGACATAGTTAATAAAGTTATTAGACAAAGGAAACTAGCCGCAAAACCGATTAATGTTAATCAATTATGCACCAATCATTAAATTTCAATAGGGATATCTTATTAGTGTTAATGAAATCATACAATATAGATTGGTGTCATAAATGTGATGAGAGCACCTCTTTGGACAACTGAACACAAGAAGTTTGGTTCTAAAACTCAGGTTTATCGATTTATATGTTTAAATGGTTTGGTTTAAAGGTTTATTGGTTAACTTTTTTTTCTCTTAATGGTTTTTATCGATTTAATTAATGTTTTTTTTATTGATTTAATAAATTTAACCTAAATGCTTATTTAATTATATAATTATTTAGATTTTAATTAGTTTCAATTAAATGGATTGAGAGTTCATAAATGATTTGGTTTGTTTTTGTTTTATATAAATAGTTCGGTTTAATTCAATTCGTCTGAAATCGAACCGGGCCCATCACTAGTATTGACAACTAATCAAACTATTAATGATCCTCAAGATATCAATCCTTGTATGATAGCATACCTAAATTCCCCATCCCCAAATCACAATACACAAATGTTTGTCTTAATCCTTGATTGTGATGATTGGTTTATCTTGACATATATGGTTGCCTTTACTCTCAATAACAATACTCCACGTTCAATTCTTATAAACCCCATATAACATTATCTTGTTTCACGATATACTATTTCATCTACAACTAGATGAGCATACATGATGTATTCCAACTTTACAAAGTAAAGCTTGTTTCTTATTTGACACTTCCATGCTTCCTCCTATGCATTGAGTAGGTCAAGCTCTATAACAATGATGTTGGATTATATTATAGCGATAAAAGAAAAACTTGAATTGATTCTATTGTTCAAAGAGATCGTGCAAACAAGTGCAACATGTTTGGGAAGTTATCAAGAATCTTTGTTTTTTTAGTTTATTTGTTTGAATGAAGCATAATATTTTGAGGTAAATATGCACACATTCTTTGTGCAAACTCACCACATGATGTTTGTGTATTATTGGAACCAATATTACTTCACCAAAATTTGAAGGTTGAATGAATATGAGGTTAAGAGTTCACAAATGTCACATGGTCATAAACTTACAACTACACAAAGTGACATCCATTTATATTGGCATGTCATGCATTTTATGCTTGCATGCATAACTTACTTATGAGTGATTTCTCAAAGTGCTCACGCATGCCAAAGATTCATATCAAGTCTCAAGTAAAGACATCATAGTTCCAAAGTTTCTTCATGTACCTAAGGCAGACTTTTAAATACGATCATGATGCCGTTTCAAAACACATGCCATTGTATAAAATTTCCATACCCACATTCCTTGATTAACTTATGAATGTATAATCAAGTAGTCATTAAAATATGTCTTGAAGTTTCCATGACACTATCATGGGGATAATATCCATATTATTTAAACATAATTACTTCTCAATTCCCACACCATAAGATGGAATATTTTTTGCAACAAGTTAAAAAGTTAATACAAAAATATCAAACCTAAGAATACTGATGTTGATATACGAGACACTTTCAATGAAATACAAAGGAGTATATATCAAGAATATGATTTAATGGCATGTGATCAAATAACATCCCTTGATAAAGGTGTATTGATTCATTTTAAGATAGAATAAAGTTTAGATATAAATACACGAGACCCGTTGCATGGGGTCCCTAAGGTTATCTCTTAGAGGCCATTCTAAATAATTTAAATGAGCATCACTTAAGTCACTACAACATGACATCGATTTATCTCCCAATTATCCAAAATATAGTTGTAACCCCAATCCCTAGTTTTAGTCATCAGTTTCACACATGGGCCAATACATTTGATCCCTCCACCCTCACATGCATATATAATTATTGTTATTTGTATGACAGAATTACCACAGTCATCTCATTTATCGCTCACTTGAAGAAATGTTTTTGTTCATGAAGGCTAATTCAAGAAATCTTTCTTACCTCATCTACCCATGCACATTAGATTTTGCAAAATCCCAACTAAAAAATAAAAATTTGAGATGAACACGTGAATATGTTCTAGATTAAGCAGCAACATAAAGTTGTAGCTCTCAAGAAATATATCTTTACTCAAGAACTATAATATGACTAAGAAAATGTCAAAATAGGGTAAAACCAAGGTATCAATGGTAACATTTTCCTAACGGGCAATAGGTAGATTGTGTTTAATGTTTTTGGACAAATACACGATATAGAATGTACTAACCCCCAATGTTATGTAGCGAGTCTAAAAATTCCGCCATGTAAAATTGAGATTGGTAACACGCTATATGACCAATTTCCTAATTTTACCCATATTGGTTGCAAAACCCATGGAAAACAACACAATTACATTGTGAATGGAAACGTTGAAAATGTCCCTAAAAAAACTCCCTAAAAAGTGTGAAGAAATCCCTAGAATAGCTTCTTTATTTCGAAAACATTTTTGTTTAAATTAAATCATAAAAGCTTATTCTATAAAACCTACTTTACAAATCCTCCATACATTATTATAAATATGGCATATATATTATATGTGGGCTACATTCCAAGCACAAATATAGTCTCATTGACACAGTGGAAGATACAGACGGTTTAAATGAAAATGTATTGTAGAAAATTCATGATATAACGAAGAATAAATGTACCACTGAATCTTTTCACATGATAAGATGACAAATTTGATAAAACTAAACAAACGAACAATTAGGCCTGATGACCAAGATATTAATGATCAAACTTAACATACATGTTAAGCTAACATTTGAATTAATAATGTCTTCTATCTCATTCAAAATGTTCTCGTGCTCTTCTTGTTTGTCTATCTATTGATAATGTGAGAATGATAATCAATCATAATCATATTTGGGAGATTATCTAATTTGAGGTTATGAAATATCATTTTGTCTTCTTTCATGTGATATTCCTTGGGATGAAGTGATATTGATTTTAACATACACTAACAATGACGTGAATAATTAGCTTCTTACCTTTCATGAACATCCCAAGTCACTTATAGAATCTATTAATTTACATGTGTGATGTGATAATACCTTTTTTTGACCGTTGCTCTAAGCTCTAACAATATCACACCCAGAGATCAAGCATACTTTGATGTCGATCTAAGTGACATGTTATGAAAAACTTTTTTAAAGGTTAAAGGCAATGACGTTGTGTGAACCACCTATGTTTATAATGTGGTGGCCTAAGACATATAATGGTGAATTGTCCACATAGATCAAGACATGAAGTTAACCAAGAAAGTGCTAGTGATAAATTTGTTCTAGCATCAAGTTCTTCAAGGTTTAGATCTCCAATTGTTGATGGAAACTAATGTCTTTTAAGAACTTCCAAGTAAAGCATTCCTGATTCTATTCGTGCATATATTTGTACAATTCTTGCATACACAAAATGTCTCATATCATATCGTTCTAGAATATGCTTCTACTAAAGATCTAGGCACTCTTGTAATAGAAGTTCAACCTGTAAGACGGGTCTTTATATTGAAGCAATATTTTGTAGTTCCCAATGGCTCTTTTCATCTTTGGGTGGGTCATGTAGTATTACCATGAAGACATTTGCCATCATGAAGATTGGACGAAACAATTGGACGATAATGCCAATTATTCTCAAGGAACAATGCCAATGATGAAGATGGAATGATTGGCAAGAATGGAGGAATAGTGTAGTATCCAAAGAAGAAGTCACAGATCAATAGAATGCAATAAGACAATAAAGCCATGGCAATATAGGCTACAATAAGGGAGAGGTTCTTGAATGTGTTATGCCAAATACTAAACACACTAGAAGAAATAAGAGAGGACTAAGCACAACAGGAAGGAGGAGGAGACAAGGAAGACGAAACTCTAAAACACTTCACATTCTCACCGTGTGGAGAGGATTGCTATTAATCTATTACCATATTCAGATGAGTATCTTAGAAATACTTGAATACGAAGTCATAAAAGGTCAAGTCAAGCATATGATATAATACTTTGAGAGTATGGTATTCTTTGAATAGAGAGATTTCTTATTAACCTTCCAAATTTTGGTTTGTAAATTCTCTCTTCTTCGTAATTAAAGCCTCCTACCCCCCCTCGTCACTATTTGATATAGAATTGATAAATACGCACAACCCCTGAATCTAGGGCTTGGACGGCTCTGAACTCGTTTCAGGAATCCTCGATGATCAGACCGTCCACTTCATTATATCTAAAAAAAAGAAAATGATAAAAAGAAACGAAGAGAAATTGAAACTAAATGGAAAAGTTAAAAAGAAGAGAGATAATACACCCCTTTTTTTCATTTTTTATTCCCCTTGTGTTATTGCCCCCTTTATTCTCTATATCTATGAATATCTAAGAGAAACGAAAAATAGAGTTTGCAAAGATTATACATTAGTCTCTTTCCATACATAAAATATACTTGCAGGTTTTGTTCCTTTAGGATCTTTGCATTTGGAGATCGATTCTTCATCAAATGCATTTCTATTTCTCAAGAAAATTTCCCACTAGAACTTTTTCTACTTTATCCCTAAGTTGAAGGGTAGTAGCTAAAAAATAAGACATAAGAATATCCACATAATTACTTTGGATTTTGTCAGTTTACGGGTAAGAAAGATGTTTGACTTAAACTTGAGTCCATCTCATTGTTATGCCTCTTATGCAGTTTTGAGCAGACCCACTTTATCGAATAAGAATGTGAATGCTTTACATAATTACTTTGGAATTTGTTGGTTTACAAGTAAGAAAGATGATGTTCGGCTTAAACTTGAGTCCATCTCATTGTTATGCCTCTTATGAACTTCCGAATGACCCACCTTTGTCAAATAAAAATATGAACGCTTTATTGAATGATCAGGTGTCACTTTGATGATAAAAATGGTGATAGTGGAGATTTAATCAATTCAAATGCATAATGTACAGGTGCTAAGGCAATGGTTTATTTATATCTCAAGATTAATAAGGTTTGTTATAAATTGATGGTGGAAGATAAATAAGGAATGCGTACAATATCGCTTATCAAGGGATACTTACAATGGTGTGATAATTAATCTTAGATTATGGAAAACAATGAAATGAGTATTATTAGGTGAGATAAAGTAATGTATTTAAAGTTATCTTTTTATTTAAGGGCAATATCTCTAAAACAATGAGGAGAAATAGTGGCAAATACTCATGTTAAATTTAGCCATTTTGGGCTAAAAAATACGTTACATGACATAAAGAAAGGTGTTGGGTTCTTGTTTTGAATCACAAAAACTTAACCACTTTAGGGTTATGAGAGTATTTATAGATAGGGGGATAAAACCTCCTAAAGAGGGAAAAAATGGTCCTGTTGTCCTAAGTGTGTTCACACACATCACTATCCAAAGTGTGTTCAAACACATCACTACCAAAATATGTCAACAAATCCCCCTCGGGATTGATGCGGTGAACAAGGAGCTGGCACTCATGGCTAAAGAAGTGCCAAGCTATGTGGATACAGATCAATCCACAAATGGGATTAGGCCCAAAGCTTTGCGGAACGCTTCGAACTTCTCCCTAGGTAGAGCCTTTGCGAAGAGGTCTACAATGTTCTCCTGCGTGGGCACATAAACCAAACTGATCTCTCCAGCAAAGAACCTTTCCCTGACATAGTGATAATGCACCTCAACATGCTTAGTGCGAGCATGGAACACATGGTTCCTCACAACTGCCATTGCGCTTTGAATGTCAGTGAAGATGGTGGTGGCTGGTGGTGGCAGAAGACTGACCAACACCCAAATCAGCTAAAAGGCGTCTGAGCCACACTCAATTGTAGTTGTGAAAGCTGCCCTATACTCAGCCTCATAACAAGAAGTGGCCACATTAGGCTGCTTCTTGCTCAACCAAGATATGCATGAGCTACCAAGCATGAAGCAAAAACCACTTGTGGACACACGAGTGTCATAAAAGCCAACCCAACCAGAATTAGAAAAAGCATGCAAGTTTGGCGGAAGTGATCCCCCCTTGGTATAAAACAACCCAAGTGACCGGGTACCACTCAAGTAGCGAAAGATGCGCTTAGCTGCCTGCCAATCTCCTAGGCAATGCGTAAACCTGCTCATCTGAGAGACAGCAAAGCAAACTGAATATAAGGTCGGGTTATGCATAAGTAAATCAAGCATCCAACTGCCTACTGATAGAGAACAACATCAAATGCATCTCCAGCATCATGAAGGCTCAAACATAAACCTGTCTCCATGGGAGTGGCAATAGGTTTACGGTCTTTAAGGCCAAAACGCTGCAATAATTTGTCACTGTATTTCGATTGACACAAAGCTATTCCACCATCAACTTGCATAAATTGAATGCCCAAATAATGATGCAAATGGCCCAAATCTAACATCTCAAAAGAGGCATGCAAATCAGCCTTAACGTCGGCAATGTGCTTCTCATTGGGACTAGTGAGCAACATATCATCAACATACACAACCATGATCAGAAATAAATCATCAGCACGCTTAACATATGAGGTGTTTTCAGTTGGACTATTCTCAAACCCAAATGCAATCAAATAGGCATGTATCTTTTCATAACCTGCACACTTTGTGTTCATGCCCTTTCTGCACAAAACCATGGGGCTAAGATACATACACTTCCTCATGAAGATCACCATTTAGAAATGTTGTTTTAATGTCCAATTGGTGTACATTCCAACCACGATGAACTCCCTCCTTTTTAGTTTCCTACGATATAAAAAAGGGACTTGACAATAAAAAGGGGACAATAAAAGAGGAACTTGACACTAATAAATTTTTATAATAAATGTAAAAGCATTTGGTTTATTTTTAATAAATAAATAAAATAAAATAAAGGTTTATTAATTCTTCACTTTTTCTTCTCCCAAAATTTATGGATATTTTTATCTAACATTAAAAATGGGATTTCACACTAATCATATTTCTATTATAAATATAAAAATATTCGTTTTTTTAATAAATAAATGAATCAATTAAATAAAATAAAGGTTCATAAACTCTATCCTTTTTTATTTGACACTATAAAGGAGAGTTAATATTAATCATACTTTTATAATCTATTAATGATTGGTTGTTTTTTTTAGTGAATTAAATTTATTTATTTTCTAAAAATTAATTAATTAATTATTTGTATATTCATTTTGCAAAACGAATGGTTTTATATGCAAAACGAATGGTTTTATAATATTCTTAGGGTCATTTCGTATTCTCGAATATTGCGAATATCACGCATGTGTCAATCTATGGTTAGAGCCATTCACTTGGTACAATGGGTGCAAAATTCGAATCTCTATAGCGCGACGGGAATTAAGGGTCAAGTCTTCATTACCACCATTGTAATTGTTCACTTCGAACATTTGTATACCCTATTTTGTAAAGGGTTCTTGCTTTTGTTTACCATTGAGTCGTTACAAGGAGTGTGAGTGGCTTAACACAACAATGTAGATGATGTAAGAGGAGGAAAAGAGACGAGAGACTACAAGTAACTAAGGTGAGAGTGAGAGTAGAGGTGGACGAGAGAGTGAGAAAAAAACTTAAGAAATTTTCACTAAGAGAAAATACCTGGCCAACAAGGTTTGCTCTAGAGTTAGCTCCTCAATGCAAAGGTCATTTACAACATGGGTGTAGGTTTATATAGGAGAGAGGGTGAGAGAAGGGGAAGAGGGAGAGGGTGAGCGAGGGAATACTGAGTTAGTGATAGGTAGTGGAGTGATATACAATTAGTGGGGGTGGGCTATGAAAGAGGGGGGGGTTATAAGTATGTGTTTAATATGAAGTAAGAGGATTTGGGAGGATCTTTAATATTTAGTTTTGACAAGGAATGAGTGAATGGACTTGGACTTAGTCCAACATATAAAGGGTCTAGGTATTTTGGATAGTTCGGGGTCTATGAGTGAGTGAGTGAGCGTGAAGGTTTTTTTAGTATGTGGTGAATTCCTAGCCTAGGGGTATCCCTTGTATATCTAAGTTTGAAGATAGGTTTAGGGTATAGGGTAAGTTGGGAAATTTGGGAGAGTAAGGGGAGGAGATATACAACAAATTTGTAGAAAGTGTGGAAGGGTTTTCTCTCATTACCCCCCATTTTTCAACTTCCAAAACTAAACTTATCTAAACACTTAGTGCACTCACGTTAGAGTACCACTTTCTCTCCTACTAATCCTACAAGTCCATCACGGGATACACAAATGGGCTCCAGACCAAGACATAACAAAGGGGTTACAATTGATCGGGCAATAGCAATTTGTCGTGCACGTAGGCCCCGCCCCCCATGGACCACGCCTTCGACACCCTTGTCATCGACAGATAAAAGTGATTATCTCCCGCCATCGTAGATGCTTCCCTCGCTTCGGAGACATTTCCATTCTGGATCGACCTATGCTAGAGATCTTTCGAAGACAAAAGCTACAATATACCTAACTTGAGAATCTCACATGTGCCAAAAACCAAATTCCCTCGTTTCTTCTCTTTTTATCTTATTTACTTTTATATTTACTGTGTAATATTTATTTTATTTTGATTTGATCTCAAAGACGAGACAACACTCAAGATGTAATCTCTTATTTGGTCTTATAGGCCATTTTGGCCTCTTAAAAGACGTTAATATATCTTTCTTTCTTTCTTTCTTTCTTTCTCCTTTGACTACGTGATCTATCAACAAGTCAAAGGTACAACCATGGGTAGTAATTTTTCCATAGTTTATGCCTACCTATTCTTAGATCACTTAGAGAACTCTCAACCACCACACCCTAATCTTTTCTAATGGACTGGTATTGAAACCCAATTAGAAGACTACCTCTAATTCTATAACACCTCCACCAATAATTGTATCAAACTCACCATCACCACTTCCCCCTTTAGATTACCGTTCTTAGACTAATATATCAACCTAGAAAACTCACATTTCTCTTTTAATTGTTACCAAAAGCCCCAAAATGCATACCAATATTTCTCATTCTCATCAAATCACCCCCTTAGGGTTCTTAAAAATGAAAAGTCTATTTTTTAGTAGATTAGTCAAGAGAAAGTACCCCCTTAGGGTTCCTAAAAATAAGAAGTTTAATTTTTAGTAGATTGGTCAAGATAGAATATATCCCCTCATTTATAATAGAGAATTACAAGAATGTCATATTTAGCATTAGGAGATCACTAATATATAATAAAAAACCCAAAAATACCCTTCTATCCACCATCTTCAAACTTAAGATATACAAGGGATACCCCTAGGATAGGAATTCACTACATACTAAAAAACATTCATGTTGACTTACTCATAAACCCCGAACTATCCCAAATACCTAGGCCCTTTATATGTTGGACAAAGCCCAAGTCCACTCACTCATTCCTTGTCAGAACTAAATATAAAATATCCCCCCCAAATCCTCCTACTTAATACTATAGTGTGAAGTCGATTTTTGCTCATAGGAAAAGACCATGAAAATACATTGGATGTGAAGGTATAAAAGAATAAAGCACAATATGAAAGGTCCAAGAGTTAAAAGATAAATGAAATTGAAGAGATATAAAGTTAGAGGCGTTTTTCAAAAGTAGAAAAAGTAAGAAAAAAGAAAAAGAAGAAAAATGCAAGAAATTAAGCAGAAAAAGCTTAGTAGAGAAAAAAGTTCATAACTCTTCATCTCTTATCCAAATTTCAAAAGAAAATATTCGTAAGAAAGCTGACAAAGCAAGCTTTCTTGTATAACAAATTTGGATGACAAACCCAAAAAAAATGATATGAAAAACGCACCACACAAACTCCAGGATATGTAAAAGAAAAGAAAAGAAAAAGCAAGAATAACGCAACTAAAAACCTATAAGTATGAGGGTATTCTTAGCAATTGGGGAGGGGGAAGAGTAGAATATCTACAAGAAGAAGTGAGAAAGAAGAAGATTAGAAGAAGTGAGAAGACGATTAGTAGAAGAAAGAGAGAAGACAGAAAGACTATTTTAGTAATAGTATATTAAAGTAATTATTTGGGGTTGTTACTCTTGGAGTCTAAGAGGATTGTATTCTTTTCTTAATAGTATATTGAAGTATTCTTTCCTCTTCCTCTTCTCTTCTCTATCATTTTTCTCTCTCCTCATCATTTTTCTTCTCTTGTAGATCTTCTATCCCTCCTTCCTCCTCCCAATTGCTAAGAATACCTTCATATTTATAGGTTTTTAGTTGCGTTATTCTTGCTTTTTTCTTTTCTTTTCTTTTTACATATGCTCGAGTTTATGTGATGCCTTTTTCATATCATTATTTCTGTTTTATGTTTCCAAATTTATCATAAAAGAAAACTCTCTTTGTTAGCTTTCTTCTGAATCTTTTCTTTTGAAATTTGGATAAAAGATTAAGAAGTTATGAGCTTTTTTCTCTAACTTGCTTTTCTGCCTTTTTCCTGCGTTTTCTTCTTTTCTTTTCTTTTTTTGGTTTTTCTACTTTTGGAAAACGCCTCTAACTTCATATTCCTTCAATTTCATTCTTCTTTTAACTTTTGAACTTTTCACATTGTGCTTTATTCTTATACACCTTAGCATCTGATGTATTTACCACGGTCTTTTCTTACGAGCAAAAATTGACTTCACACATAGCCCACCCCCACTTAATTGCATATCACTCCACTACCTGTCACTAACTCATTATTCCCTCTCTCCCTATATAAACCCACACCCATGTTGTAAATGACCTTTGCACTGAGGAGTTGACTCTAGAGAGAATTTTTTTCTCTTAGTCAATATTTCTTAAGTTTTCTCTCTCTCTCTCTCCCCTCACATTAGTACTCCTAATATCTCCAACTCTTTTCCTCCTCTTATATCATATACACTATTATGTTAAGTTGCTCGCGCTCCTTGTAACAACTTGAGGGTCAACAAAAGCCTACAAAAAGCTTCTTTTGATCTCAATATTGTGTAAAACCCTTTAATCTCGAGCTCATTATATTAGTCGTATGTTTTAAGCCTAAGTTGAGAGTTAATTGTTGTTCTACTACGTAAGAGTGAGAGGTGAAAGGAGGGGAACTTGTTGCTCCCTTCAACTCGTCATTTCTTTCAACTCGTGGGAGCCTTCGACTCCACGCTTTCGACTTGCAGGAGCTTTCGACTTGCAGGAGCTTTCAACTAGCGGTAGCTTTCAACTAGCGGTAGCTTTCGACTCATGGGAGCTTTTAACTCCTCTGAGCTTTTGACTCGTGGGAGCTTTCGAATCCCAATCTTTCGACTTGTGGGAGCTTTCAACTCATTGAAGCCTTTGACTCCCCCTATCTTTCAACTACTATGAGGTTTCGACTCCTCGAATCTTTTCACCCATGGCAAATTTTGACTCTTTTGAGTCTTCGAATTCCTTATGTCTGTGCCCTCCTAGTCCTTGCATCCCTCCCTAGTCCAAGATCCCATGTGGTTCTACTCGAGTAGCACACACATGTACGTTTACGCAATACTATCATGAGTAAGAAGATTGCCTTCATTTTGTTGTCAAAGATATGCAATAATATATCTTGAAGTTGATTGAGTATACCATTGAATGTGGAAAGGTGTTCAGCCTACAAAATAAAAAATAACTAGGAGTGCACACACACATATTAATGTGTTATCCAAGATACATGGAATATGCTCTAATAAGAAGAGCTTTAAATATTGATGGGACAACTGAGTCATGACCTCTTAAATACCTATTTAATGCTAAGTGGGAATCTTGTCCAAGGATTCCATTCAAATTATAAAACATTTTTTAGAATTTGTACAATTCTGAAAACGAGATTGTACAACTCTAACAAAAAATTAGAAAATATTAAATGATAGAAAAACGTTTATCTAATTTATTTAGAGAAACGTAAAGGGCCTTTAATCCCAACAAGGTTTAGTAACTCAACCTCCCAATTTTGTCATTATAGGTGCGAAACTAAAGTTTGGAGGCTCCTTAAAGCTTTGTATGTCTTGAAGCAAGCAGCTCGAATGCGGAATGCAAAGATCCATGTTCACCTTCTTTGACTTGGTTTTGTGAATAGCCCAACCGAAAACACTCTCTATGTCCGAGAGGATGGAGAAAAATTACTAATTGTTGTGCTTTATGTTGATGATTTGCTAATCACAGGACCTAATGAGCAAGAAATTGCAGATTTCAAAGTTGATCTTAATTAGACATTTGAACTTACAAATCTCAGTCATCTCCATTACTACCTTAGCATTCAATTCATTATTGTTGGGGGAATATTTTTGCGAATCAACGGAAGTACGTCAAGAGGCTCCTACAATGATTTAGGTTTGAAGACTCCAAGATAATCTCCACTCATATTCTCTTATCAAGATAAAGGAGAACCAACTGATGTACTCTTATACCAACAAGCTGTAGTCTGTTTGATATTTTTGTGCAACACGCAACCTGGCATTCAATATGCAGTTTTGCAATTAAACAAGTTTATGCACAACCCTGGAACAAAGTGGCAACTTGCAAGCAACCAAGCCAATTTTCCGTTATGTCAACCTTCATTGATAGTGAAGGGGCTGGCTGCTACAACACTCATGTCTCACACAGTGGCAATTGTTTCATGATCACCATTTCTTGTGTTTCCTGGCTCAGTAAGAAGCAGCCAACAATGGCAACATCAAGTTATGAAGCTGAGTGCAGCATTCAATGTTACAGTAGAGTGTGTTTGGCTCAAGAGATTATGGTTCGATTAGACACGTGAGCAATCATCTCCTACTTGTATATTTACAGACAGTTGAAGTGCCTTGGCTGTTGCAAGAAATCCCATCTTCCACACATGAACAAAACACATTGAAGTGCAATATCATTATGTGAGGGAGCAATTCCATGCTAATGAGAGAAACTTGGCGTACGTACAAACTCAAGAAAATGTTGCCGTCATTTTTACAAAGGCTCTATCCAGAGGAAAGTTTGAATATTTTCGCAAGGAATTGGGTATTCTTCCAACACCTGGATAGTGATCACATTCAAGATCACACCTTTCACTTCAGGGGGGTTTGTTTACACTTAATGTGTATCCTATGAAAGCTTTGGTGAGAACACAGTAAGAATGTGTGAACCTAGTTAAGTAAGTGTTGAGTGTGACCATAGTTAGAATAGTGTAAGTAGCAATGGGCCCGGTTTCGGCTCAAACTGAACCGAACCGTTAAGCTATCGTTTAAAGGTTTATAAGTTCCAAAATAATTAAATGGTTTGGTTTGGTTTTAATTATTAATAAACGGTTCGGTTTTAGTTCGGTTTGGTTCTGAAACTGGGGTTTATCGGTTTATAGGTTTAAGTGGTTTGGTTTAAAGGTTTATAGGTTTTTGGGCTAACTTTTTTATCTCCCTTAAATGTTTATGTAACTTAATGGTTTAATTAATGTTTTTTATTGATTTAATTCACTTAACTTAAATTTTTATTTAATCTAATGGCTTAATTAATGCTTATTTATTTAATTAATTAATTAAACATAAATTCTTATTTAATTTAGTGTATTTTTATTTAGTTAATTTTTTAATTAGTTTGGTTAAAATGTGGTTAGGTTTAAACTTTTTATTAAATGGCTCGGTTTGGATTCAACTTTTCCCTAAACAATTTTGGTTTAAATAGTTTGGTTTAATGGTTTGAAAGTTCATAAACAGTTTGGTTTGGTTTTTATTTTATATAAATGGTTTGGTTCAGTTTGTTTTGGTTTCAAGGCAAAGAAACCGAACTAAACCAAAACCAAACCAGGCCCATTGCTAGTTGTAAGTAAATGAGATTCATATGTATAACAGTTAACCCCTATTGTCAACCTTTCTAACTATTCAAAATATCAACAAACAAGTGCACCTTGTTTTTTTTGACAAACCAAGCAATTCTACTTCTTGTTGAGAGCTGGACAGAAGAACTGGAGGTCATCCATCATAACATGTACATCCACTATTTGATTAAATGAGTTGAGGAAATTGAGAAAGCAAAGAAAGAAAAGCAATTTCTAGCATTTATGAAGCAACAAAACCAAAACAAAAACTTCTGCATACCTAGAATAGATTGAACCATGTTGGTTGAAACCTTCAGTAGAGAAAGAACCTTAAAACCTTGTGTGGGTTAATTGTTGCCTTTCAAACTTCTTGCATTGAGATATTTCACTATTCCCATCCCACATGAGGAATGCCAATGGTCAATTTAATAATGAGCATGAAAATCCACAAGATGTTAGAATAAAATGAGTGAAAGGAATGAGAAAATCATACCCAGTATGAGGCATATCTATACTCTCCATCGGAACCAACAGATGAGATAAAAGTACAAGGTTGAGGTGGCGATGATGAATAGTCTAGCCATAAACACTGGAGCCCAAGTTTGAACCGAACAATGGCATGTTGTATGCAGCAAATGGCAATCATTAATGAGTAATCAACAGTGACAAATCTTTTAAGAAAGACATGCACACATATTTATATCTTGTTTCTAGATGAATGGAACATAAGGAAGAAGTAGGAAATAACCAACTTTTTCTTTTACCTCCCCAAATACCTTTCACCAACTCTGAAAGAGCTGTTGTATGTGCTATTTGACCAAGTATATGATTAATTTGTTCCCGTTTCCATTCCTTAGGGGGTCAAACAAGCTCATTCAGGAAGCATGGATGCACAAACTAAGTATATGCTAAGAATAAGAGTGGGCTGGCTAAATATCAATTTATCCCAGATACAATCGATGTGTATATTTGTGGAGTAAACGATGTCATGCTAAATTTGGATCCTTTTGCACCCTACAGGAAGTCACACAAAGGATTGTCAAATTCATCGCATTACGCAGTGGCGAATGGCTTTCTCCACATAACCGGCAATTTGCCCAAAAATTGTAAAGCCACACCAAACTGTTGGCATGATGAGGAATGTCATGATACAAGAATATGCTTGCAAGCCAAATAACTTGGAGGATTTGCATACACAAACGAGAGGGCCCTTCCAACACATTGTGAGAAAGAAGAAGATATCTTATTTCACAACGTTGGAAGCACAAGTGTATTGCTTGTCCCTGAGACAAGGAAGTAAAAGAGTATGGAATGTCAAGCAGCCCAAACCCATATGGCTCACATCCATTTGAATCTATGTTTGTTATGCCATAAAATGTAAGAAATGCCATTGATCAATAACAGCCTGTACCACTTCGTTTCTGCCGGTAGAACAAATCTTTAATAGAGCTAAGTGTGAAGGATTCCCTAATGGCTCGACAAAACAAACCATTGTACCAATCTTCAAGAGAGGAGACCCCATGATATTAAGCAATTATAAGACAATCATGCTTGGTCATTAATTGGCTAAACTATATGGCTCAATCCTGGCTGCCGGTCAACTGGATAGGCTGGCTTTTGTGAGGGATTCACATATTCACCTTTTGAGCTCTTATCCTGGAGGGCAGAGCCCATAAGGAAAGGAATTACCAGAGCTTTGTGGATTTCTAAAAAGCTAGTACCGCATGGTTGCCTCATGCACCAGATAGAAGCGCCCTTCGTGTTCCCGTAGGAATGCAATGGGGAATCTATGTGCAGTAAGAATCTTTGTGAGGAAAAGCTCAATCTCCCATCAGGTTGTGGGAGGCAGTGGCTGGTACAATCAGAGTAAAACAAGGATGCCCATTATCACTCACTCTCTTCAGTCTCTATGTTGATGAGATATCACATTAAATAGAGAAATTTTGCGGTTCGGGAGCATGCTTAGCAGGTATAGCCATGCAGACATTACATATACTAATGACATTGTGCTGATCTCTGACTCTCCTCGGGCACTACAATGACATCTAAACACTTTTAAATAACTTTGTACAGACAAAAGTTTGTCATTAAACCTTGACAGAACTAAAATGATGGTGTTTAACACCATTCAATCATGGGTAACGAGATCAGAACCATAATTCTTCCATGGAGAGGAATAGATGGCATATGCAAAATCCTACACACACCTAGAAGTAACATTCACAAGGCCTCAGTTCTCCTTTCGGAAGGCTGCCAATGCTCAAATTTCTCGTGGATAAGCAGCCATAGGTGCTTTTGATAGACAATGTGCATATATATATGGTTCCAAGAGCCACAAACCAAATTGTGGCTATTTGAAACACTTGTGACACAGACTCTTCTCTACATAGTAGAAACCTGGAAAGTGAGTCTTTAGAAGGTAAACAACATGACAGGTTTTGAGAGAATTTAGTATTGATGATTGCCCGAACGATAGGGAGCAGGAGCAAAGTATCGGTGCCCCATGATCTAATTCAGACTGAAATAGGAACAGCCCCAATAATCACGAAAAGTGGCAAGCATCCACCATGACTTTGGGAGCTCTGTAAATGAAGGTAATCAAGCTTGGCACTTATACCATCAAAACAACTTGCAAAACACAGAGATAATCAATGTTGGTATGCTAAAGAGCAACAATCACATGATATAGGCATAGATGCAACAATCCCTATTCCAATATAGCCCAGGTATATATATGATATACTAGATATTGCTCGTGGAAAAATATAAATACATATTCATACCAAGTATGAATATTACATCCTCTTTGGGAGATTCTTCTAGACTTCCCTTCCTACTCTCTCCACTAGATCGCAATACATAGTACTGGTGTCTTGTTCAGACATTCCGGACTTCTAACTTTCTTTCCCTATCATGTACTGTTACCAAATAATGGACAGCAGACTCTTGAAAAACCATACAAGTTGAAAAGCCTCCTTCACCCATTTGAGAATCCCAAACCTGAGTTCGAGAAAACCCACATCAAAATAAAGCCAAACCCTCGTTTGTGATGTACATGCATGGAGCCATTAAATATGTTGATGAGAAAACACGAGCTCAAAAGCAAAGAGAAGAAAATCCTTTTCCAACATTTACAAAACAGGAAAAGCAAGACAGAAATTTCTGCATGTCTAGAACACCTGTTCGCTGAGAAACAACCTTTAAACGTGTCAAGAGATTGATTCAACTGAGAGGAATCCTTGAAACCGTGTGATGGTTGATTTACAAGCACTGCAAAGACACTAGATCACATTGGCATTGCTGCTATACTCAGAATGGCTTTCGGATGAAGATGGCATAGCAGCAGCAGCAGTAGTATACAAGAACACAAAACTATGAAGGTTTGGAGGTCTCCTGGATTTTGGATTTTGAGTTTTGGTAACTCTTGGTTTTGGTTGGTTTTGGGTTTTGAGAAACTAAAGATTGTTGGAGTTAGTAGAAAACCTGCAAGGCTAATGACATAGAGGGGGCGTTGGTGCTGATGCTTGTTCTGTTACTGCAATATTTCTTCAAGGCTGCAGGTCAATGTTGGTGGTGCTTTATTTCTGTGGACCAAAGATATTGCAGGAAGTCTCATTTTTGTTTAAGAGGGAGAGAGACAGAGAGACGCTGAGCACCTTGTGATTATGTTTGTTGCTTTGAGATCCACATATAAGTAAACATGGAGTTCATCATGAAGCAGACTAGGAAAACGATTCCCACCTCCCCTTTGTCTGCTTACTTCTTCGTTTTCTTCTTCTTCTAGGCATCACCATCAATCATCATTCTCATCCTTCACCAAACGCTTGGCTGTGAATTTTAAATTGAGCTTCTTTCGCAGGAGAAATTGTTTCACATATGGAAATTTGGGCCTTTTAGTGAGTGATTGCCTCTCCAGGCATAATCACATGTGTATCATTCATTTTTTAATATAATCTTGTCGTCCATGCCATCTATCATCGTTCTCATCCTTCACTAACAGCTTGTCCATGAATTTTGAATTAAGCTCCTTTTGCAGGAGAAATTGTTTCACATATGGAAATTTTGAGCCTTTTGGTGAGCGATTGCCTCTCCAGGAATATCCATGTCTGTATCGTTCATTTTCTAATATAATCTTGTTATACATGCCAAGCACAAATAAATAAAAAGCCTGATTCATTGGACTGCTCTCTCTCCCCACTATCATTTGAAAGCTTACGCCGTGGCAGTATTATCATTCTTTTAAGATACAAGAGAAGAAATACAGAAACTGGGGGGAATACCGGTAAATGTGAATCATTTATCTATAGAAGCAACGCAGAAACAAAACCCTGGGGTTTTAGAGTAAATCGAGAAAGAAAAAACATGAAGAGAGAAAGAAACAAAAGGAGAGACAGAGAGAGAAAGGGAGAGAATACTGACAGGGGCGCGATTTGTGGAGAGGTTGGTTTGTTTGTTTGTTTGTTTGTTTGTTTGTTTGTTTGTTTGTTTGTTTTTGCAGGGGAGGGAGACGGCCATGGAGCATGATGGAAGGAAGCTTTTCTTCTTCCCCTTTGCAACTGCCATGTCTGCTCCGCCATTGTGCTGTGTACTGTGTACTCTTGAGGAAGGAAGGAAGCAAACGAAGAAGACAAGCAATAGGCCGCCCATTATATGGGCGGGCGGACATACATATGCGTTGTTGCACGCTCACCCATAGTACTTAATATACTCGAATGAATCGGGAAACATTCTTTTTCATACGAATCCAAACCGAATGCGTATGTTATCAAAACATTCTTTATGTTTTTTTTTTACACTTTTTACCTTAAAATTTTTCTTACCTTATAATAAACAATGAATACAAAAGTATAAAGTATGGTATTTACCATACTTCGAGGGTGTGTACCATACCCGAATGGTTGAAGCATTCTCGAATGCGAATGGCCGTATGGTACGTATGGTTCATACTATGCTCACCTTGCACCCCTAGTTTAGGGCCTAGGCCTCATTCGGGTGGGCCAGGCCAGGCGGACATATGTGTTGTTGTTGCACCATGATTTGGGGCTCACTTGGGTGAGGCGACATACAAAGCTCGTGCACCTCCCCCCCCCCCCCGTCCAGAATCATGTGTCATCCCTCAATGTGAATCGATTGCCCCGCTATTGGAATGCTTTACATTCTCGATTGTTGTGATTTATATTTTTTAATGTTATCGTCCATGTAGTTGGTTTCGCGCATTTGATTCACCGTGTTTATTGATTGATGTTCTATCCCTATTGTCATATAGTAAATGGACACCTGATGCAATATATCCATTCTCTTTGAGTTGAATGTACATCATATATTAAGTGGCATACTCGATTCTCCACCGATATGGGTGTGTACATATGTGCAAGCATCATTTTCAAATAGAGAGGTTTTTTATTGCATAACCACCCCCCTTCTTAGGAAGGTGATATGTTCATTTCATCCCATAGGTCCAATTTAGCCTTCTCATAGTGGACATACAAAGGAAAACACAACATGCTCATATTTCCTTTAAGGTCACAATGGTCTACATAGGGATGGTGCCCACAACTTCTCTATCTAAAGCTAAGTTATAAAGGATCGTACATAGTTCGGAGCTTTGCCTTCAACCTTCGTGGTCCCTCTTCCTTTGCTCTTCATGCTCGTCTTTCATATGGTTTCCGACCTCTTGCTTTTCTTTGAATTTCCACATTTCAATAGTTTACCAAGCCCTTGGTGGATTGATCGATGTCCTCATTTGAGTGACAGTGCACAATTTATGTGAATGCATGCAAATCGTTTTGTGATCGAGTCTCCTTGCCATCACATAATTCTGGATATGTGCAAACTCATGATTGGCCAAAATCAATAATGCAATCAAATGATGTAGTAAGTCTTGGCAGTCCTATAAAATTGTAGACTCACAAGAAATAGCCCAAGAAGATATTTTGGTTGTTCAAATATGACATTTATAGGTTGTAGCATCAGTTGAAGAGACGACAAAAGATTTGTAAAGTGCTTGAAGAAGGCACATTGAAGCGTAAGACATGTATCCAAGAGTGTTTGATCAAGAATGGGGATTGAATGTTGGTTTAGGACAATTGTGTTGGGGAACAATAAAATGTCATGGTTTGGAAGTTCGCAGAGCCAATTTTTGGCACATATGTTTATGTTTAGCTCATGCATCAAATTTCTAGAAACTTTACTTGAAAACCAATACAAATTTGACAAAATCAAAAGCATCAAGACTAGACATTAAGGAAGATAATGACATGAAGGATGAAATAGGCAAACAATAAGATAATGTTGTGAATATTTTAAGTAAAATCCTTAATTGCTCCTCTAATGTATTTGGTTATTATGTGTACTTCTATATTGTATCGTTGGTGTGGCTATGAATGAGTCATTATACCTCCAAATCAAAACCTTCTAGCATGTCTACTTCATTATATTAGAAAGAATAAGGCTCAATGAACCATCATCTAAGGAATGTTGATCATAGGGGCTCTAAATATATGCAAGTTCTTTTTGGAGGAAGAAACCCCTATAAAACAAATATGGTTGCCAAGACCAAGGATGAACCATCACAACAAGACATCCTACACATGTGAGATTTCACCATTCCAAAGACAAACTACCATAATAGTAAGCACATCGAGCATGTGGGAACTCTCGCCAATTTTGGGAATGTAAGTGGCTTCATTTTCTTCACAGTAGCTAGGTACACCCCCCTCCATGGGTTGATCTCTAACATCACGTCAAAGTAGCAATGTCCAAACTCTTGGCCTCAAAATCTAGTTGAATGTGCCTTTTGGGTAAATTCACATGCTAGTTAAGTTTTATGATCTTTCTCAACATGTATCATCGATTTGAGTGTTAAGAAACCTCTCCTTACTTGGCAAGAAGTTGCTTTGAGAGAAACCTCTTGGAAATCCACAACTCAAAAACATGAAAATGCAAGAAAAAAATGGGGTGACTTTCATATGAATGTTTGGTCATGTCTTACACAGGCGACTCGTGCATATTGGCTTTTTGAGTGATAAATATTGATGGTAGCTTGGTAAGTTCCATGTTTACAAGAAAACATATTTTGATATGTTAACATATCATCACATCACATGTTGTAAAGGGAAATGAAATTGTCGGTTCCATTTAGGGAATAAGCTAAATTATTCAATTCAATATGCTACGAATAAAACTCTTGCTAATAAATTTTATTTGTACTTTCAAAGGGTTTATATGCAAGAAGGGATGTTGAACCTTTTCATGGATGACATATTGAAGATTAAGTTGATGCCATTGTTAGCATCTACTAAGAGTTCTCTGGTCATAACTCTAATCCTACTAAGGTATGTGTACCAAGGGTTAGATAAACTCATAATATAGAAGCATATGGTTTTTAATCTAGTGACAAGAGATCACATGATATGTTGTAAAGGAATTTAATGTTATCACAAATGATAAGATCAAATTATATAAATGCCTTACCATCATCCATGAAGGCTTACTCCATAAGAGTTGGGTTCGTGTAACATGAAATGTGCTTTAAGCCATAGGTAGGCACCCTTTCTTTATCAACATCACATGATAACCCCAAGAGTTTCCAAAAACATTACGTTGGCAACTCAATACAATTGATGCATGAAGCACAACCACCAAGGATCTAACACTAATGTCAATAACAAGGTGATTATGTAGGTAAGGCCATGGAGCTCACAAGGTTGTCATTCACATTTGATGATAGAACACCATTAAAGCATATATAAAGAAGAGAATTTGGAAGAACATGCAAGCATAGGCAAACATTCATATCTCACATGGTGCTCCTCCAAAGCAAAAGAGACTCAAATGTGAAACTCAAATCATCATGATGGACATTGCCCAAACATCAAAATATGATATATGCACACATAAGCCCAATTCTCTAATGCGTGAAAAGATTTAATTTGATGTTATGAATATTCAGAGCTCAAGGAGATCAATCCAACAATTCCTCATTGAAACACACCTAACACTAAAAATAGAAAGAATAGAAATCATAAGTTCATATGTGACAAAAAAATAGCCAACTTGAAGCTCTTGATTTTGCAATATCCAACTATCATCTATTTGTTTTCTCATAAGTGGTGACTTCTAAAAGTGGATTTTATACCTTTGTATTGGATTATTTGGCTCACAAAGTATCATTGTCTTCTTAGAGACAATGTCTACTAAGATGCACATCATCCACCTCAATCCATTTTCATGTTTCTCAACAAGCTAGAACCTTTGTGCAAATCGACATAAATTGTCCCTACAAACATTGTCATAAGAGTTGTATTGAAACCTTTAAAATGCCAATTAAAGCTCCAAATTACGAGTCACGATCATATACAGATCAAAACATTTTTTTTCTTACTGCATCACAAGAGTACTTTAGGCAAGGGTATATGCATAGAAGATGGGTTTGGTGATATAATGTGGGGGTGACTCCAATACATGGTAGCATAAAGAGGGAGGTAGTTTGGAATGACACTATGTGGTTTAAACTTTACACCCCTACATGTTGGGTAAGTGAATGTTTAAACGTTCAATAATATTCCTGCATTCATGTGCACATCCCTCATCATAACAACTTAAAGTCGGCATTTCACTTGCAAGAAAATTGAAATTGCATAATAACAGTTATTAAATTTCCTTGAAACCCTTTAGATAGAATTTGCAGTTGTAACACAGAGGAACTTAAAAGAATGAAAACTTAATATCATTCAAGCCCTTTAAAAAATCCTTGTTAATGTCTCCAACATATGATACATATCCCAAGATATAAGGTAGTTTAACATATTCAACAAAGCATGAATAAATGAATCGTTCATCATTTCAGAAGCGAAAAGTCAGCAAAAATAAAGCCTCAATTAAATATTACTTTTTCCAATTAAAGAGTGAATCCTCTGTATAATAAACCTCGAGTAATGGCATTGCACGTCCACATTATGCCAAGCCACCACTGGATGCAGTCCTTATGATTTGCAATATGGCTGCAAAATGCAGAGACATAATCAACTTATTTTTCTCCTTGCGACACCAATTGCTCACAATTCAAATATTCTACTCAACTTCCCAAGCAAAATTTAATTGCTCGAATATTATTGCTTTCCATTAAAGCTTCTTACTGATATTAGTTTCTCAAATATCATATTCCTTGAGAGTTTTTCCAGGGTGATCATTATGTTGCTTGAATATTGTATAGCATTTGAAAGTTTCAGCGCCATAAGTCATACTAAAATCTCAATGTTGCATACTTTTCAAATTTTACCTGAGCCAATGACTACAAAAATAAACAATCCAAGAACGAAAGGTCCAACAGGATAGTTGCCACCCTTCTTAATTGTTGTCTCGGGCACAGCTCCTCTCTTATGGATATTCTTTTGGAACTTTGCACTCTTCATGTTAGCCAATCGCTTGGAGGTCGTCTATTCACATTGCATAAATGAAGATTCCATTAGAAAAAATTTGGTAAAATAAAAAAAGACACAATGCACAAAGCACAATGTGACGTTGTAATAATGCTAATTTGCAAACTTGATGAATCAACCAAGATAAATTTTAGTAGAGATAAAAAAAACAAATAGTAACAAACTATAAACATGATTGCTAATTATTTATTTGCCTTCCAAAAACAATAAATGGAGTCTTGGTCAAATAAACTATGCTTAAAGACAAATAACTGATAATTACACAAGACACGGTGTTCATATGTAGTTAGGATAAGGCAAAATGCATTGTTTGAAAGATAAATAAAATCATCCTATCCTTTTGGAATAACACATCCACATGCCCACACAAGGTATACCTCTCCCCTGTACACTTTGGCATAGTTTAATATACTCATATGAGAAATACAGCTTTCATACACAAATGCTACAATTCTTCGCTTGTTCTGGGAATTACAAGACCATAATGTACCAATGAGAATACAAATTGAAGCTTAATTCACACATAAGTGTGGTGTCTTCATTGTTCATAATACTCTCAAGCCTCCATACTGGCCCAGGATCATATTTAAATATAACGAACTTTGGACTTCCCCTCCCATGCATCAGAAACTTTTGGCCACAAATCCATTCCTTTTAAATACTCTGAAACAGGAGATATAGGTAGAGTTGCATTAATTATCTTTTCTTACTAATAATCACCATGAATGATCTCTCTGAGATGCAATAAACTCATCTAATATTTCTTTCGTCAGCAACTTCCATAGCATTATACACGATCTATTACATCATCTCTCCAAATATCCTACAGATATCCACTAATGACTTAACAATAACCTACAATCCTCTCTCCATGGTGGTTATGATTCCTGAAGTAGTTTTGATTTAGCCTTTGTGCATGATCAATGACATCATCTTCACATGATCCATGCCATTAAGATGAACATATGACTCGTACCATCGTCTTTGCACACCCCCTCACATCATGATGTATACACTGGCAAACAACATTATTATATCTAAACGGGCATATAGCATCATTATCTCTACATGAACCATCACATCGTGAAAATCATATGTTCGATCTGTGCATCACATCATGTGAATCATATGTATGGTTCATCAATCACATCATGTATACATGCCTTATGGTATCATCTCTCCAAATATGAAAATTTGGGCAAAGTATCACATTTAGAACAATGAAATATAGGTATATTCCTTCTAATTTCACATCCATCTTATATCTGCATACAATCAGAATCCACATAAACAAAACTGTGACAACAGATCTCACATCTTTGCGCCATCAGATACACACAAAAAATCAGACAGATATCTTTCTACGGAGATGTTTCGAAATCTCAAAACCCTAAACAAAAATAATAGAGAACAGAGACTTACGACAATTCTTAAGTATGTCCTAGAAAACATTATACAAGACAGAAGACAAACGAAGAAGAAGCAGCAGCTTATAGGTCAGAAAGAAATTTACCATGGTGGCGATGGAGACGAAAGGAAACCAGGCAGGGGAAGGAGGGGGCAAAGGAAGGAAACGCCTGTGAAGCCTGGGAAAGCAAAGAGATGGAAGACGAAGAATTTGTGTGTGTGTGTGTCTGTATATATATATATATAGAGAGAGAGAGAGAGAGAGAGAGAGCTGTTTTCTTTGGACACACAAAAGTCAAGTCACGAAAGTCATTGGTCTTGAATCTTGACTTTTAGCTTCCAAACCTTTTCTTTGATGGAGGCTTCATAGCCGCCGACTCAGGGAGACACACCCACAAACACACACATAGAGAGAGAGAGAGAGACCCAACTCTCGATTCTATGCCTCCCAGAGGTGCCCATAAATATCATGACGGTGCACCACTCAATGCCCATCTTGCATTTGGCCGTTGACGGTGTGCCACTCACATGTGATCTTAGTGCACCTTTGAATTGGTCTTTGATGTGAGTATTGCATGGGCCCTTACTCTTTGACCTCACACTTAACAAGGCTTATCAACGGCTCTATGGCTAATGGATTACTCATCATATGTGCAAGCTTGCATTTCTATATGACTTTGAACTAGTCATGGAACACCCTTGTCCTCATCTTGATCTTAAAAGCACCTACATTTTGTCTTATGCAAAAAAAGAAGGGATGATATGTAAAGTAACGCATAGTTTTCCTTGACATGCCCTCAAAGAGAAGTTATATGTGTTATTTGTGAGATTCATTGCCAATTCATTCCTTTTTCTTTTTCCAAAACTATACCATAGTTTCCATTACCAATCCAATAAGTGTATACAAAGCATATAATGATACAATCTAGTGGAGGGTAAGATAGCAGGGGGAAAAGTAGAGCCCCCACTCTGTCATAAGGTAAAACAAACTCCACCTATGGAGGAAAGAATCGTCGAGGGGGGTAGATATTGGCAATTTATTCCTATTTTCACAATCATAATCTCTATTTGAGCAATTCTATTGTCACATTTGTGTCTCATATACTTTTAGACTTGGAACACTCAACATTTCTTTGCATTACATGTAGCATTTGAGTTCATTGGATGGTTGTGGAATGGAAATCTTGTAAGTGGGGGGCGGGTCACGTCTATTTACAATATCTTAGTTGGAATACAATTATACTCTAATATCCTTTATGTGCAACAAGAGCTTGTAACCAAAAGTGTCACAATGGGCTTAACATATGTCATGTGTGTAATTGTATTACAATGATAGTTGAATTCGTTGAACATGGGTTCAAATTATGGATCTTGAGAGAGTGCAAAATTGTTCATATGGATGGAATGGTTGAATACACATGTATTGAGTTAAGAATGAATCTAATGCAAAATATAAAAGGTTTTGGATGTAGTTCATAAATCCCACCATTCAGCATCAAAGTTTCATCCTGATTAAACGGGCGAGTGTAGGACATAGAGCAAATCCAACATTATGCTATGAAATAGTTCTATTTTTGAAGGTCCATGCTCTTTAAAAGAAAGAGTTGTTGCATGGGCCACCCACAATATGATCCTTGAGGATTAAATAGTACAACCTAAGCGGTCAAGTAGTGCATTATCCTATAACTACATAATGAAGCAAATACAAGAGAAGATAGATAGAAGTAGTTGATGTTGGTTAATCCTAATACATGAATGTTACAAAATGCTGTAATGTGCCTCATGGGTTTACAAATTGGCCCATGAATGTCCTTACACTAATCGGCTTACTACTTTAAAGGGCCATGATTTAAACACCCTACCTTTTCTTGATATTTTCTAGGTTTCTCTAGTCCTATCCTCTAATCATGCAAAATTACGATTTTGGTTACATGTCCCTTATTGGACAAGTTGTGTTTATTAGCCCAATTAGATAAAATAATTTTTAAATAATGATACAATCTGATTTGATTAAACAAGTTAATTATTAGAAGCAACCTAATTAGATACAAGTAATTAATTATGGTACCACCTAATTAGCTCAGACTAATTGATGATGATTCAACCTAAAGAAATTATCGACTGACCCACTTAGGTCAAAGAAGTTAATTGTGATGTAATCCTAATCACAAACAAACTATAGGCAAGGTTCTTTTTAGCATTTGCTTCAAATAGCTTGGAGTCCAAATGAGACTCATTGTACGTTTACATCTACATGGTTGGATTAGAGTAGTTTCAATATTATGCAAAATAATACTATGTTATAATTGAAACAATCCCGGAGAGGGATTTGTACATAATCGTCTCATTTGTAAAATTTTATAACTAATGGAAGGAGTTTTTTTTTTGGAAAAAAAAGAAAAAAAGAAACAATCCGGGAGAGAGGAGAGCCATTTATCGGGGGTAGTGGCAGTAGAATGATTTTCAGGTAAAAAAAGAGCCAAATATTGAAGCCTTTTATAATGACAAAGATTTTAGACCTATACAAGTGATGATGTAATTGTGTAGGAATGGCATGCCAGGATATGGATTTCGCGTGGAAAGAATTCTTCAAAGATCCTTCTCAATTCACCCATCTTCAAAACAAAAAGGTAGTATAGTCGGGAATTGATTACTCTGTTTCTACCATACTCTGTTTTCTTTTTGTTAGAGTCTGTTTTTGTTGTTGTTGTTATACTCTGTTTTTTTATCTCAGTACACTGTTTTGTTCTATACCAGAAGGGCTCTGATTTCATCCATAGAAAAGCAGGGGAAACTCTGTACATTCAAAGCTTCCTTAACCCTCAATGGGTTCAAGAGGAATTATCAAGAAGAAGTCTTATCTATGCAAAAACTGTAGAAGAACCGCATTTTCAAGACCATGCTGCCCTTTTATCTACCATAAAAGCTTGTGGTAAATACAAGGACCTATCGAAAGGGAATCATATATACGAACATATTGCCCAAAGAGGGTTTCTTCATACTGATACCTATGTAGCCTCTGCCATGATTACCATGTATGCAAGATGTAATGCACTCTCCAAAGCACAACAAGTGTTCAATAACATCCCAGTTCAAATCCGGAATGTCGTCACATGGAATGCATTGATTAGTGGATATGTGCAACATGGGTTGTGTGAAGAAGCCTTGAATCTCTATAAAAGAATGCAAGAAGATGATTTGAAACCGGACTCAGTCACATTTTCTTGTGTTTTGAGAGCTTGTGGAAATATTGGAGCAATGAGAAAAGGTGAAGAAATACATGCCGAGGTCATGAAAATGCATGGATTGCTAGAAAAGAATAGTGTACTTAGCAATGCTTTGGTGGGTATGTATGCAAAATGTGGTGCACTAGCAAAAGCACGAGATGTTTTTGATAAGCTTCCTGCTCGGGATTTAGTGTCTTGGAATACACTCATTTCGGGGTATACTCAACATAAGCTCCATGTAGAAGCCCTTCATTGCTTTGCAGAGATGCAAGATGAGGGATTTTCACCTGATGCTATCACCTTTGCTTGCATTTTAAAAGTTTGTGGGAGCATAAAAGCAACTGAGAAAGGGCGAGAAATACATGCTGAGGTGTGTAAACGGAAATTATTGGCCAGTAATGTCATGCTCGGGAATGCTGTTGTCAATATGTATGCAAAATGCGGGGTTCTTTCAAAAGCTAAAGAAGTGTTCGATGAGCTTCCTGTTCACAATGTAGTGTCTTGGAATGCATTGATTGGTGGGTATATCCAACACGGACTTTACAATGAAGCTCTCTTTTGCTTTGCTGAGATGCGAGACGAAGGCATCTCACCAGATTCTGTCACTTTTCTCTCCATCTTGAAAGCTTGTGGTAGCATACGAGCAATTGACAAAGGAGAAGAGATACACGATGAGCTTATGAATTGTATCCCATCAGAGAAAACTGGTATTGTTCTTGGTACTGCTTTGGTAGACATGTATGCAAAATGTGGTAAGCTTTCAAAAGCACAGGAGGTTTTTGATGGTCTCCTGGTAAGAGATGCAGTCTCTTGGACTGCACTCATTGATGGCTATGGTCAACATGGGCTTGGCAATGATGCTTTGACATGCTTTGGAAGAATGCAAGATGAGGGCATCTCTCCGAATGCTGTGACTTTTGCTTCAATGTTGAAAGCTTGTGGCTGCATAGGGTTGCTCCAAAAGGGAAAACAAATACATGCTGAAGTGAGCAATCAAGGACTCGTAGAAAAGGATATTGTTCTTGGCAATGCACTGGTGGATATGTATGCCAAGTGCGGTGCATTGGCAAAAGCTCAAGAAGTGTTCGATACCCTTCCGGTAAGGGATGCTATCTCTTGGACGGCATTGATTACAGGCTATGCTCGGTATGGTCTCAGTGACAGATGTCTCTTGTGTGTTGACAACATGCAGGACACTGAGGGTCGTTACTCAGATGTGGTCACTGTATCCTCTATCTTGAAATCCTTTGGAACCATAGAGTCGACTCAAATGGAAGAAATACATATTGAAGCTAATAGGCAAGGGCTCTTGGGAAAGTATGTGATGTTTGACAATGCATTCGTGGACAGGTATGTGAAATGTGGTCGTATTGGAAAAACAAGGGAAGTGTTCGATAAACTCAAGGTAACAGACACATTCTCTTGGACTGCATTACTTGCAGGTTATGCCGAACTTGGGGAGGCGAAAGGGGTGTTTTCATCATTTACTAAAATGGCTGCCGAAGGTATAATGCCAGATGCAGTCACTTTTATTGTTCTTCTCATAGCCTGCAGTCATGCAGGTCTGGTGGAGGAAGGGAAGCTCTATTTCGATCTTATGACTAATGGTTATGGTCTCACCCCAAGCTTAGAACACTACACTTGCATGATCGATCTTTTTGGAAGAGCGGGGCATTTCGAGAAGGCAGTTTATGTCATAGAGAAGGTTGCACCTTCTCATCGTAACCAATTATGGCTGGCCTTGTTGGGCGCTTGCCGGAAATGGGGAAATGTGAGGCTCGGTCAATGGATCTTTGAGCATTCAGTAAAGTTGAATGAAAATGATGCTTCCTCATATGTATGCATGAGTAATATATATGCAACTCATGGAAAATGACAAAGAGATACAGGGGAACAAATAGAAAACAGAGCATTTATAGAAGACTATACTAACCACAATCGTTTGTTGTTGGATTTCAATATATTGAAGAAAATTCATGGAAGAACAGACTAACCACTGATATCTATTGTTGGACTTTGATATATTGAAGATCCATGTAACACCACCAACCCTCACCGTATGTATTTTTGCACTTACACATATTGAAGAAGATGCGATGGAAGAATATACCAAACAACATTATTTATTGTTGGACCTCAATATATTGAAGTAGAGATTTGTATTTAGAATGCCCTTCTAGAGCTCTAGAACAAGGAAAGCAATGAAGGGAGGATTGCACGATATTTGCTGTATTGGTTTAAGTGGAATGATTTGGAACCAAATTGTAATTGTGGAGAGAAATAGAAATTTTATTGCATCAATCCTTTCTAATTCATCAAACAGGTTGTTGATGTTTTCCATATCTAGCGACATTTTATGTTCTTTTTATGAGTCTCCAACACATTACCTAGTCTTTACTGTCTTTTCAAAATCAGTTTGAAAATGCATGGTTGGAAGATTGGGGATGTTTGTCATGTTTTGAACCAATTAAATGTTGGGCCAATAGCATTACTTGGGAAGTAATTTTATCATTGAATGCATATTCAAGGGTCCTTGCATGTTTATGGTTTTGTGTTGGTTGATTTATCATCGATGTGTTTTTGCTCTTCTTTTTTAATAATTATAAACAACTTTTCTTGATGGACAACTGGGAGAAATTATCTCCATGTGATTGGGATTAGGAAAACAATTGACCCTTGTTTTTTGTATGGATCTATTGCACATATGACCAATCTGGTCTACCATATATTTGATGTAGTGTGACAATATCTCTTTTTCCATGGATTTTCAATCTTGAGAATATTGGTCATTGCCGAAGTATTTTAACTCGAAATCAATTGGTCATGTCTATAGTGTACACATCATGATTGCCTTCTACTTTATTTATTTGGCAAATTTGGGATATATGTAAAGGTCTAGACTTCATATTATTGGCAACTATATGAATTATTTGGAGATTTGGTGGTGAATTCATGACCTAGTATCAATAACATAATAATATGAAATAGTTTAGAGATTCACATGTTCCTTAGCTCAATACATTGATGTGCATGTAGTTTAGGTGAAGTGATACATAGTGTAACAAAGACATAAAAGTCGAGATTTGAAACCAGTCCCTTCTATTGCCAACCAATTACCTTGGAATGAAGCATCACAAATAAAAAATATTCAAACATTTGTCATGAAATTCCATCCATATTTACATTTCATGAATTTCACAAATCAAAATCTCTTTTGTCTAGACGAACTCTAGATGTATAATGGAAGCTAAGTTGAGAACATGGGCTGATAATAAGGAATTGTAAGAGGGCTTACAAGAACGTTGGTTTTTGAAAACACCATAACACTATTGATCACATTGTCACTCTCCTAGTGCTAATGGAAGAAAGTCATTTGAAAGGCAAATGACTATATTATTGCTTCATGGACTTCAGAAAAGCTTTTGATATGGAGCCTCATGAGCATCTTTGGAGAAGCATTCAAGGTTCCAACTTCCAAGTGAATGTATGGTTGTAATTTCTTGAATTTAGTGTGTGTGTGCGTGTGTGGGTAATGGAACTTTAGATTTTTTTACGAACACTATTGGTGTTAACCAAGGATGCCCACGCTCACCAACTCTTTTTGGTTTAAGCATGGATGAATAGGAACAAATTGTCGACTAGTTTGTAAAGAAAAAAGTCATTGAAGAAGTTAATATTGGGAATATAGTTATTATGCTTTTTTTATAAGCAAATGATGTAGTGCTTTTTGAAAATACTTTAGTAGATGCCCAAATGCTTACAAAGTGTATGGAAAACATTTGTATCTATAGTAAGGTAAGGTCAATGCCTCTAAAATGAATGTTATACTTGTGAAGATTCAAAAAAAGGACAAACCATGCATTGTATACAATAATAAACCACTTGAAACAACAAAAATCTGAAAATAACTTAGTCGTGAGGTTCTCTCTAGTCATAGATGGAATGAATGTGCAACTTACTACATTAGAGAACATACACAATGGTGGAATCAAATGTTGGGTTTGCGGGAAATACGTCTTCAATAAATTGTTAACAATGCTGCTTTTCAATAGTCCAATTGGAAATAGTAAGAAAAATTCCAAAACTACTTCCTTATGAAGTTTCTTTAAGACAAGCTACAAATGACATACATGCTCCTCCTTATTGAGGAAGGATCACTTCACATTGAGATTATAGACATGAAAAAGTTTTCAAGCACATGCTTAAGGCTCAAAAAAGCCCTCACATTTATTTCTTAGGATTGCACAAGAAAGGATTCACAAAACACAACAAAATTTGGCTTCTTCAAAGGCGGTAATATATCTATCTTTCTTTTTGCTACCTAATCTTTTAGTGGTTCAATGTGTCGATAAATGTTTTGAGCCCACCCACATGTGCAAGTCAATTGTATGATAGTTTGAGTATTTTTTATTATGCCCTTTCTTCTCTCATCCACACGTGACATGTGTCACATACCGATTGCGCTCGGGGTCATTGCTAATTCTAGTAATGCAAAAGGCTTAACCACATACGATTATTAATGCAACTTTATTGGTTGGTACTTACTAGTATCCAAAACAAATACTTCAAGAATGTGATGAAACCACCGTAGCTAACCTAGTGATTGTGTCTCGTGGTGATGAAAACATTGTCCATGATCTCTCTTTTGAGATTTTTTTTCTTGTAGTCCCAATTCACTTCTTTTGTACCATAGTGTCATTTTCCATGATTGGTATCTTGATTCAAAGGGCTTGCCCATTTGTCACACATGCTTTAAGGAATTCTTGCCCTCTTCCTTTTCTTAATTTGCTTTGGAGTTCTCATTCATCCCTACACCTCATCCTTACTAGTATGTGTACCACCTTTAATACACTTCTCACAATGCCGTGCCCTCCTATCCTTCATATTTAGTTACCTTTTAGGTACTTGATCTCTTGCCTAAATAAATCCAGCCTAATCATTGGGTCATGTAAATGGTTTATATATTTCTTCCTACACTAAAACTTTTCTTCATCCAAAAAAAGTTATAGTATGACGTGGACGATCTCAATAACACAAATTTTTTAGCAATCTCCTCGCCATCATTGATGCTGGATTCCTAACAATGGTATATTTTACACTTTATGTAACTTCTACTCAATCACTAGTGCCACATTTAATTGCTTCGGTAACTCAAATTGTGATATGATATCATTAAAGTAGCTCTTATATTAGCTTTTAATCTAGAATAGAACATAATGGAATCAAAATCTAATTTCATTTCAGTATGTACTACCAATTCTTTTTACATGAAATTTGAGAATATTAATACTTTGGATCCCTGGAAACTTGAAACATACATTAAGTTCTAGATTTTGTCATATTCATTCAAAAAATCTAAGTATATATGTATGTATGCATTTGAAATTGTTAGACAATCAATGGGGATGTGTGAAACATTTTATTTAGCAAATAATCATAATGAGTGATGACGATTTCATTGATTATAGGGTTATGTGCATGTTCAAGTTTAAGGATGAAGATTTTTCGCTATTTTTTAGTGAGTTGACAAATAACAATGAATTATTAGCTTACCCTTTATCATATAATATATACTCATATTATGCAACATTCCCAATGATGAATTGCTAACCAAGACACAATCTTTGAATAAACAGTAACTTAATTTTATCTCTCTCTAGAATCAAAAGTTATCTATTTTACCATGAGAACCTATAACAACGTCACTTTCATGGGATATCAATGTTCAGAAAAGAATAAAGTTCCAATATTAATATCAACTAGTAAATTCCCCATAGATTCCTTACAAAGAGAGGTAGTCTCTTAATATAAAATATACAATCATTCAACGTTTTACATGCCAATTTTTGGTTGTAGTGTTTCAACATATTTTGTTCCTTTGTGGACACAAGTAGGAGATACATAATCACCACATATAGTTAGAATGCAAAATACATTTGCTATGGTTAAATACTTCCCAAATATGATATGTTTATAATAAAGTATAATATTAGCTTTGTCGCATGTATGGAATTGTCGTGCCTCATCCAAATATATGCATTGAACGGATTATGGGTGGTTAACAAAATTTCACGAAATTGATCTTACATGTATAATTAGGGCATCGTGTTTCCTTGTTGATTGATGAACAACCAAGTGATTTTCTCAAATTTATTATGTCTAGTGGAAAGTTTTAAGACAATCATGCCATGAATGCAAATTTCTAATCTTATTTTGGATGTACTAGAAACTTGCCCACAAATGATTGTGGATTACATTTAAATCAAAACCAAGTCGGCATACGCAAAAATTGTAAGTGACAAGGAAAAATGTTCTCTCTTTTTAAATTATAGTATTAACACTTACAAATGGGCTACACAAGTAAGAGAAACAACCAATAGGCCCTTCCTTATGGTTGGATAACTTAGGATTTGGTAGGAAGTTAGCAATATAAATGCTTGGAAAGAACAATAAAACAAAAGCAAAGGATATTTTAGAGATTGTATATAACTTGGATTGCCAATGGAGTGATTGATCGAATGTAGTGAGGGGATTGATAACAAAAACTTGTCAGATAACATCTTGACATTGGCCTTGGTCTTGTAATCAGGAGGGAATAATGATCATGAGAGGGTTGGGGGAGTTTCCATTAATATATTAATGACATATCACCTTTCCATATCAATCAATCAATTCCAAAGGAAGCCCACACAAAGCCCACAAAGAGAGAGAGAGAGAGATAGAGAGGGAGGATGTTTTCTCGATATGGGGTCTTTGCAATCCAAACTTCTATGCATCATATATGTTTTGAGACAAAATATTATAACGTGGGGCGATGTCTTTATCAACTTGTCCCTCACTCTCTCACACACAAAATTAGATTTTCCATGGTACACACATTCACACACATGATATTAATAACTAGTAGTTATATATGTACATATGTGTAATGTACCTAGGTTCTACACACACACACACACACAAACACACACATATATATGTGTGACAAATTCACAAAAGATCATAGAAGGCCTCTACTACATGAATGAGATAGAGGATAGGAGTGCCTTATACAAATTCATTGCCATGAGGAGATCATCCATGAAGGAACAATGTGGTAGTAGGAGTCCTAATAGTAGTTACAAGGGCCTCTTGTTGTATGACCAAGTGCAAGAGAGGCTCGACAAGCTTCTCCACCAAGACCCTCTAAGCTACAATTGTATCCACATGCAAGAAGGCCTCCATTACCCCGAAATCGAAATCGACAATCTTCACAACAACAATAAGAATAGTAATACCAACATTGGTTCGATCGGAGATGTGAGCCCGTCGGGACGACAAACTCAGTTCGTTCGCGACCCTAGCTCTTATAGTGGGGCGCCGGCCCCGTGGGGCAGTAGCGATGACATGGTGCTAGGAGGTCCCGATCCCTGCCTTGGCCCTAGCATGGGTACAAGCACTCGCTGGACCCCAACGCAAGCACAGCTAGAGGAGTTGCACGCGTGGTTCTACGTGGGCGGCGTTAGGACTCCGTCGGCGTCCCAAATAAGCCGCATTACCGCCCAGCTCCGTGCGTACGGACGCATCGAAGGCCGCAATGTCTTCTACTGGTTCCAGAACCAGAAGGCCCGTGAACGTAAGCGTGCCATCGCCCAGCAGAAACTAGAGCAAGAACAAAGACAAGGAGTCCAAGAAGGTCAAGGTCAAGGCCAAGGTCAATGCAGAAGTCAAGGTCAATATAGAAGTCAAGGTCACACAATGCAGCTTGGTCAAAGTGATCATAATTATGTGGGTGCCCAAATTAGCTGCACTACCGCCACTACAGCTTTCTCATCATCCCCTGACTCCATTCATGATACTGAGAGAGCATTCTATACTAATAACTGTGGTAATCCTCCAAATCTGGCTGCTTCACCGTCAACGGGAGGTGCAATAGACGATGAAGATGGCGATGGTGGGAAGGAGTTAGGGCTATTAATGGAACTCTTTCCTCTCTCTTCTGATCATCCTCTGCACCATCAAGCTCATCACCATGAGTACAGATTCATACCAAGTCCCACCTCTACGTACAGTAGTAATAGTACATTAATTTCATCATCCTTTTCTTCTTCTTCTTCTTCTTCTTCTTCTTCATGTACTCATCATCAGCCTGCACCTTATAATCATCACCTTATAAGCATTAATTCCACAGTTACACCTCATCATGACCTGCAGCTTGACCTTAATCTTGCCCTTAATCACTCATAACTAAATAGATCAATCAATAAATGCACTTTATATGTATTTATAAGTGATTAATGGCTTGCTGTTGCTTAATTACTTGTTAATCTTCTTTTGGGTTTGGGCATTTAAAATAAAACTTGCTAGATAATTGTATGACATCATGAGAAGCAAAGAAGAATGGTAATTTGATTTTAAATTTCATATCCACATTAACTTGGTACCAATGACCATGACCTAATTATAAGTTTTCCAAATGTATACTTCAATATAATTAGTCACCATAACTTATAATAAGATGTACGTATGTGTCATTGCGACGAAAACTCCGACCCGTCGAACGCACAATGTGTCCTAACATTAGTGCATCGTTGGGTTCGTTAATGTGTCCACACTTCACAAGTTATGCGAGTTCCTTTGGGTGGTCAATATATCATCACATTAATGGTCCCCCCCAACACGCAACTAACATTTATAACATGCCAATTTATGTACAAAAAAATATGGTCAAGTCAACACTTTATGTCAAAATGTTATGGTTCCTCAAGGAAGACAACACATCATTTTTTTTTTCCAAAAAAAATAAAATTCTTCATTAGTAAAACTTATGCATACATGTCGAAATGTTTAGGTGGAAAACATCACAATGGCTCAGTAGCCATGATGACCTATAACAAACCACAAAGAAGTAGAGTGAAAGACTAAAAAGAATGACATTGGCCATCCTACACTCTGGAAGGAATGGATTATCCTCAGAATTTTCCCTAATTTTACTTTCAGGCGGATAAGCTTGACTTGAATTCTCCACACAATAATCCCTTCAACACACTTGGCAAATTTCTGTACTTCAACACCTACTTTAGTTGTTGCATTTGTAGACACCAAACTTTCCATGATGCACATGCAACTGTTTTCTTCAACATGTGTGTACCTGAATGTCCACATGAGGTTCCCCCAATTCTTTTTTGTTTTCTTCAGTTTTTGCCTCATTTAACATCTTTGATTGAACATCGTTTCCACAGTCTGTGGCTTATACTTTACTTGCATTGTGTTGAAGTTTTGAATTGCAAAATTCAAAATATATTGGAGAAAAGGACTTTGGAAGTGTTAATTCAATACCATTCTCCACAGTACCATGATACCTCTCGCTGAATACAACAATCACCTGAAAAAGAAAATGATTCTATTGTCCTCGTCCCCTCATGAAAGGATGCTTCACCACCCAACAACGTCATCGCTCATCCTTATCAAACAAAGAGAATATGCTTCCTTTCCCCCAACCAACATGTCACCGATTACCACCAACATCCACATCAACCATCTTGCCGTAGACTAGCAAAGTCCTGCACATACCAAAAAACATAATGACACTACTCTCTTTATCCCCTCATGAAATTCCGCTTCTTCCCCCGACACCATCAACACTCATCCTTTACCAAAATAGACAATGTTCTTTGGTTTCCACATCAACCATCTATTCGTTTACCACCAAAGTCCTGTACAAACAAAAATAGAGTGAATGTGCTGTCCTCATCCCCTCTTAAAAAATTGCTTCAGCCCCCAACACCACCATGATTCATTCATCCTTAGAAAATTGAAAATTTGCTTCAATGACCACATCAACCATCTCATTGTATACCACCAAGGACCTGTACCTACAAAAATAGAATGAGACTACTCTCCTAATCCCCTCATGAAATTATGTTTCATCGCCCTACACCATCTTCACTCATCCTTTATAGAAATAAAAAATGTGCTTTGTTTTCCACATCAATTGTCTGTTCGTTGACCACAAAAGTCATGTACAAACAAAATTAGAGTGAATGTGTTGTCCTCATCCCCTCATAAAAATCTGCTTCAACCCCTGACAACACCAACACTCATCCTTACAAAATAGAAATGCTTCAGTGACCACATCAACCATCTCGTTGTATACGACCAAAGTTTTGTACCTACAAAAAATAGAAGGAGACTACTCTCCTAATCCCCTGATGAAATTATGCTTCATCCCCCTTGTACAATTGAAAATTGCTTGGTTTCCACATCAATTGTCGTCTCGATGTTTATCAACGAAATCCATCGGAATCCTCGACCATCTCGCCAAATCCACCAATATTGAATATTAATTAATGTGGACCTCCTATTAAGTCATGTTGTATGCAATATAAGTATAGGTAAACTATCTTCACGTGTGGTACAATCTTTTGGGGAACGTTGGCTCAACAAACAGTTTTTTATCATCATCATAATTTATCGTTGACTTTACATGTGAAAAGTTTTCAGGTGTACGCTACTTCAAGCTCCTTGGAGGGAGTCAAGTTCTTCTCCCGGTGTTATGTTTGGAAGATTATCTCCTCTTTGGCCTTATAGGTTATCTGGAAAGCAAGGTGTTCCAAAATATATAATGCCGAACAAACTAATGTTGAGGATCAGGTTAAGTCTTTCTGAGAATTATTGGTAAATACGGTTAAAGGTGAATATGATAGTTACAAGGGTTATGGAAATGTAGCTAACCGGAAAAGAAGGAGAATTCGAAGAGTTTGGTCATCTATTCTATTATGTTGGATGCAGGTGATGATGTTAAGTGGAACTATGTTCCACCTCATTAGTTGTTTCCGCCAAGACAACACATCATATTAGTTCCGACACGTTACAAATATTCATGTGATGATACTAATTATGATTTGTTGTCTCAACTTTTTTGAGGGTTTATCTGATTGATTAACGATAAACTAAATATTATAATTATGGTTGAGCCAATAACATGCTATAAATGTTGATGCCATGGCATCCATGGTTAAAAGCAATTAGTATAAGTGTTTTCGTTGTTCCAGGCGGCCAATATGTCATAATAACTTCTTTTGCTGAAAGTAATATGTTAGTATTGTTACCAACATGGAGATAAAATGATTGGGTGTTAGGTGTTTGACACTTTATGTAGGCATACTGTTGCTTAGGATGGACAATATATTGCAAATGATTGACATGAACAAAACCTCATAACAATTGTGCCGAACACATGGTAACATTATTGCCTAGCAACCCTTGGTGAAAAATAGTTGATCTTGTCAACACTACGTGGTTATGTTGACAATTGTTGAAACTGGACAATATATCATACGATATATTAAGTGAAAAACAATCCTATGCTTGTAGAGTCTCATCTGCTTATGTGTGATGCATACATGATGCTAACGATGACATTTAAGCTATGATTGGGGTGATGTTTAAGCTACCCCCTGTGTAATATTCGTTAAATAGTAAACTTCAAACATCAAGAGACATAATGATTTATTTGAGTTAATTATGGATAATTGGTCAATGCAACACCTTAACAACATGAATTTGGGAATCAAGGAGAGCAAAGTTGCATAACTCATGATAAATTGTAAAACGTGACGAAACATCCAACTACTTAACTTGGAAGTCAATGAAGTATTATTTACATTGCAAACACAAATGATGAAATCTAACGAATAAATAGGTACATTTGTTACAACCTATAGGATATAAACAACTCTCAACATTGTAATTATATTGTTCCTTAAATATAAGATTTTGACATTCAAATGATCAAAATGCCACTCAAGTTCATCAAATTGCTTGTTCCTTAAAACTATTCATCTTCGTTTCACAAGACTAAGGTTCAAATTTTGGACATTGACTAATAGTATTGACTTAATGTTCAAAATTGCCGAAGGACATAGGAGTTAACTGGTGAGCTTTGTCAATTAGGAAACTATTCATCTTCATTTACAAGGCTAAGATTCAAAATATTGAAATTGGCCAATCAACATCGCCTAATTATGTTGACCTAATGTTCAAAATTGCCGAACAATAGAGGAGTTAATTGGCGATTTTTTTCTTCCCAACAATTTCGTTGACCTTTGTGATCATATTGGGGAAAAACCCCAAAACTTGTGAAAAGGTCATAGTTCTCATAAGTTTCCCTTAAGAATGCTCTCTACTTGACAATAAGCTTTTCACTACTCCTAGACCTAGTTTAGATACTGATTGCCAAGCAGTACTACTTTTGCATTGTTATCACCCCCCAAAGAGAATTTATTTTGTGAACTTTCTTAGGGAAACTCATTTGTTTTTCCATATTGATTGTCGAGGCTTTTTTACTAGTTTGGGGGAAACAAGAAACTGTCGACTTTTTCCAATGGAAAATAAAAAAATACATATTGTTAATTGTTTTGATGAGCTCTACTAAACCAAGTGAAAGAGAGGGCAAACTACATTGTTGAAAAATCAATATGCATTTAGTTATTATCCCTACAACAATCGGTTAATTCTCGGAATTCATTGCCAATAGGAGACAATGAGCCGAATCATATAAAAGCGAAGTTTGTAGCAAAGTTGGAGCTGGAATCGGAAACATAAATAAACAATACATGTTTGTTTCCGACATTTCGGCCAAATTCTCACCAGAAGATAAGTAATATAAATGTATGTATAGGAATGCACAAGAAATGCTCATCCACCCTTACGACCGGGTTTTTTCTCTTCTATTCGAATAGATGCTCACTTGAAAAGCAAACAAAGACGAGAAGAATTTTCTTCTTGGCATGGAGATTAGATGAAGCTCACATCAAAGGGAGAATTGTCCGCCCGGACAATGGCCGGACCGACAAGGCCGATGCGGTTGGACAGTCACACTTTCCACGTGTCAATTAGTGTGTGGTCGATCGGGCTTTCCAAGTGTCAATTGGTTACTGGCTGATGGTCCGGACAAAGATATGTACATATGGGCAGACAGACAGACAGGTTCAGAGAGGCACATGTTTTCCTTGCCCCTAAATCCCACGGAGATGAATAACAAGATGAACAGAACAGAGGTATGTCATTATCCTAACTCATTCTCAGGAATTAATTAGTTCATGCCCACATGAATGATATATTATTCATAGATGAACTGTGGTCAAAATCCATCCAACCCTACTCGCATACACCATCATGATCTACCCACTCAAGATAAGCAAACTCTTCTTGGATTGATCAAATCATGTCGAACACATCAAGATCTCCCCAAAGCTAGAAGAATCCATTCACAAATGATGCAGATATGTTCGTTTCTGGATGATTTTCACATAAACAATGCGCTTCTTGGCATGTATGCTAGGTGTGGTGCCTTTGAAGAAGCAAAAAAAGTGTTTGATGAGCTTCCTAGAAGAGACATTTTGGCTTGGAATGTATTAATCTCTTGCTATGCCAAGCTGAAGCGTTATAATGAAGCTTTAATCTTTTTTCAACTTATGAAAGATGAGGGTATATCTCCAGATTCCTTCACTTTTGTTTGCATTCTAAAGGTTTGTAGCAACATGGGTCTTATAAAGATGGGTGAAGAAATACATGCTGAGGTGAAAAAGATTAACTGCTATTTGGTGAAAAAAAATATTGTTCTTGCCACTGCATTGGTGAACATGTATGCGAAATGTGGTGAGGTTGAGAAAGCTAGAGATGTATTTGATGAGATTTTGTGCCGAGATGTGGTATCTTGGAGTGCAATGATTGGTGGATACGCTCGGAATGGGCTTGGAATTGAAGCTTTGAAATGCTTTAGAAGAATGCAAAATGAGGGCCTTGTTCCGGATGTAATAACTTTTGTTTGTCTGCTAAAAGCTTGTGGAAACATAGGGTGTCTTAACAATATGGAAGCTTGTGGAAGAAATATATGGCCCCTTGAGACAGAAGTTTTTGGAAGCACAAGCTCTCTGGATATGGAAGCTCGTGGAAGAAGAGCATGGGCTCCTGAGCTGAAAGCTTCTAGAATCATAGGGTCTCTTGAGATGGGAGAAGAGATACATGCTGAGGTTTGTCGGCAAGGTATTTTGGACAAAAATATTGTGCTTGGAACTGCTATAGTGGCGATGTATGCAAAACATGGTGCCATGATAAAGGCACAGAATGTATTCGATAAGCTTCTAGTCCGGAATGTTATTTCATGGAACTCATTAATCACAGGGTATGTCCAATGTGGTTCTGCCGATGAAGCTTTGAAATGCTTCGGGCAGATGCAAGATGAGGGCATTCGTCCCAACTCTATCACTTTCATCTGTGTTGTCAAAGCTTGTGCGAGCATACAATCTCTTGAAAAAGGTGAAATGATTTATGACGAGATAGGCAAATGGGGATTACTGGCAAAACTTGATGTTGTGCTTGGCACTGCATTAGTGGACATGTATGCCAAATGTGGGGCTCTTGTAAAAGCACAAGAAGTGTTTGACAAACTTTTGGAAAGGAATGTTATCACTTGGAATGCCCTTGTGGCTGGATATGCACAACATGATCTCGGTCATGAAGTCTTGAAACATTTTGAGAAGATGCAAAGTGAGGGCATTTCTCCGAATGCAGTCACAGTAGTTTGTATATTGAAAGCTTGTGGAAGCATAGGGTTTGTTGAAATGGGAGAAGAGATACATGCCAAGCTGAAAAACTCGGAATTCTATTTAGAGGAGAACATTGTGCTTGAAACAGCTTTGTTGGACATGTATGCCAAGTGTGGCAATATGGGAAAAGCACGAGAAGTTTTTGATGGGATTCAAACACGAAATGTTGTATCATGGAATGCTTTGATTGCTGGTTATGTTCAAAACAAGCTTGATGATGAAGCTTTACTCTGCTTCCAACAAATGTATGTAGAGGGATTTGTTCCAGAAGTGATAACTTTCATTTCTACTTTAAAGGCTTGTGGCAATAGAGGGTCTCTTGAAATCGGCAAAAAGATCCATGATGAGGTTAATAAGCTAGAATTACTAGGAAAAGATATTGTCCTTGGGACAGCCATGATGGACATGTATGTGAAATGCGGTCTATTGGTAAAATCACGAGAGGTGTTCTGTGAGCTTCCAGTTAAGAATATTGAAGCTTGGAATTCACTAATTATGGGGTATGCCCAGCTAGGTCAAGCTAAGAAGGTTTTGCACATATTCCAAAAGAATATAGTAGACAAAGGTATTATGCCAAATCTAGTGACATTCATTCTTGCAATAACCGCATGTAGCCATGCTGGCTTAGTAGAAGAGGGTCAAATTGTTTTTGATGATATGGAAAATGTCTTTTGTCTCACACCGACTTTAGAACACTATGGTTGTATGCTCGATCTTTTCGGGCGAGCCGGACACTTCGACAAAGCTGTGATTGTGATAGAGAAGGTGTCTTGTTTTGAGCGTCTTCCATTGTGGCTAGGTTTGTTAGGTGCCTGTGGAAAATGGTCAAATCTTGACCTTGGGAAATGGGCATACGATCGATCAATGGAGGTGGATGACAAGTGTAGTGCTGCACATGTGTGTATGGGGAATGCATATGCGTCTGCTGGCATGTATGGAGAAGCTGAAATTATGAATGGTGGAGACTGAAAATGAAGTACAATACGGAAAATAGCATGAATGTTTATCACACCAATTATCCTGAAGAGAAACAAAATGACCTCTGCTTGAGCCAAAAAGCTCAACTCCTGGACAAATCGCTAATCATTGAGTAAATGTCCTTTTGGTATGCTATGCATAACAAAAGAAAATGACAAGACACAAAATGTAGAGGTAAATAGTAGATATTGTACAGTTGTAATGAGCTAGTGATGGATCATGGGAGCTCTACATCTAGAAAAATCAAATGCAACTATACAATGCGTGAGTTATTTACAAACATGAGATTTTAATTAGTTTTCATATCATGGCACAAAATCATAATGATAGTTTCTTGTATTCCTTTGCAGCTGATAAATGGCATATGCCAAAGACAGCATAACATCAGTTAGTCATCAAAAGGAAGCTAGTGGGCATGTGTGAGCATGCAAGACATACCTTCCTTTTGATGACTAACTGATGTATGCTGTCTTTGGCATATGCCATTTATCAGCTGCAAAGGAATACAAGAAACTATCATTATGATTTTGTGCCATGATATGAAAACTAATTAAAATCTCATGTTTGTAAATAAGTGGAAGGAACATGTTTTGAACCTTGTACCTCTACATGATGAAGCACTAATTATTCCAACTAGCAAATAGATAATAATTAAAACAAGCAAGTGCCATCAAGCATGGGTGTTAGGTTATAAGCATGTGCACACATTTCCCTAACATGTGAGCACCTATATGTATTGGGGCTCCTCTAGAGGTGATAGTGGGGGTTGAGGGTCTCTGTTGATAATTAGGGTTTTGGACTTGCTTCAATCTAGGCTTAACATAGAGATAATTGTGCATCCCTATTGTAAATTTCCACTTATAATAGCTAATCATTATGCATTAATTTCTATCTTTTCCATTACTATTCTCTCTTTATAGAAACTCTCCATTCTTAAATAGATTGATATATAACTACTCTCACATTACAATGTCCTTACATCTATCTATCTATCTATCTATATATTTCTTTTTTTAAATGACATTGTAGTTTCCATTACCAATTCAATAAGCGTATACAAGACATATAATGATACAATCTAGTGGTGGGTAAGATATCCCCCATTATGTCATAATTGAAACCAACCTCCACCTATGGAGGAAACAACCATTGAGGGGGTACATATTGCCAATCTATTTTGTTATTTCTCTCCACAAAAACGAACAAATCCTTCCACTCATTTTTAAAATATTGTTGTTTCAAAAAAATGATATCTTCATTACCAGTGAAGAAGTCATATTGACCTTTTAAAATTGAGATAAGCATCGACCAAATTTCCTTCACACAATGAATAGAATTTTGCTTTATTTGATGAAACACATTTTTGCATCGATCTATCCAAATATTCCATAGAACCACCAATGATATCATAGCCTATACTGTGGCTTCCACATTCAACCAATTTGAGCTTGAGTATAGTATGTCCTTAACTTGCCTTCCCCTAGTTTGAAGGGTAAATAGTATCTTTTCACTTTCATAATTTTGCTTATCCACATTTACATCCATCCAAGACATTTCCCCATGTAATCACATGATGTCCATATGCAACATCAATGAGGAGCAACATACGTTTCCAAACAGAACATGCAACCATATAGTTCCATAAGGCATGTTGCATTGATTCCAAATGAAGCCCACAAAAAGAGCAAGTTTTGGTTCCCTCTTCCCTATGCATATATTCCAAGACTGGAAGTGCATAGTGGACACATAACCATCTAAATGTAATGATTTTGTGAGGAATCTATAGAGCCCACAACCATTTCCAAAATGTCAATATTGAATGCATAGGAATACTATTATTTAACCATACCTTAGTTCCAACTGACATAACTGGATTCCTCCTTCATTGGAATTCCCTACCTAATTTTACAGAGTAGTCAAAGAAAGAAACCATCTTATTATTAGCATCTCTCCACCACCATTCCGATGGATCCCACTCTAACTCCAATAAGGGCTTACTACCACAAACCTAGATATCCCAAAAGGGTTTACTTTTTCAGGATGGGGATCAATAATACATACCTTCCATGTTTTTGCAACCACCCTAATAGGCTTCCACTCCACTAATTTGAGAAGGTCATCCTCCATAGAGACCCATTGCAATTTTCCCTCCAGAACTATTATATATGCTTTAAAGAAAGATTCATTAGATGTGTAAGCACTTGCTCCAATATAGACATTAAAAGAAGAGAATGCCTCGTACCATACATGATTTGAATTAAAAGAAGAAGGCAAATTCCTATTACAAGCGTTACTCATCTCTCGGATTATTAACATACCACCTCTTATTGATTTCAAAACTTGTTCCTTAACATCCCTCGAGGATTGATTAAAGTTTAACCAAGTACCAACATTAGCTGCAAATGCCTCATCAACTGCCGTGCAATTTAATCTTATCCTTCCCAACATATTACCATAATCATCCTTAATGAAGGGGTTCTAACATATTGGTTGCCTTTTCCACTCGCCCTACCATAATGTTTATGCACAAGATTAGGCAGCAAACATTTCCAAGCTCTTAACAAAGAGTTAAATTTTTTATCCGAAGTGAAAATAGAAGTCAAAACCATATCCTCTTGGACAAACCACCACGTGACCTCACATTTCGCTTCCAATGTCCACCTCTAAACAGAACCAATTTCTTCATACGTTCATGAAGTAACAACTTCCATGGCTCATTCCCTAGCATTGTACTTCTCGCAACAAATTTCCCAAGTAATGCTCTACATTGAAACATTGGGTCTATCAACCCTAATCCACCTTCATGAGGAGAATATATTATTACCTTCCACACAACTTTAGATCTGGCATTTGCATCAGATGCACCCGATAAGAAATTGTGGACAAGTCTCTGTACCTGAGATATAATAGATCTTGAAAACAACCAAGATGAGAAGATACACCACGTCGAAGACAGAAGCACATGATTAGCAGTTATAATTCTTCTAGCCAATGATAAATGCCTCGAAGACCAAAACAACAATTTCTTCTTCAATGACATCAACAAGGCGGCAATAAGTTGATCATGAGTAATATCAACACCAATTTGACAACCAAGATATCGTACTGACCTCCCATGTTGAAGCCATTGAAAATCCGGATGTGGCAACAAATGTGAAACTCTATTATTCTTCATTCTTATTCCAATTTATAATAGCACCTGATAGCTCACAAAATTCTTGCACCATGCATTGAACATTACACAAATTCCGTTCCTCCCCATCCACAGATAAAGTTGTATCATCCGCAAATTCATTATCAAGCACTTGCTTATTATCTAATCCCCATTGCAACCCTTTAATTCATAAGGCACGATTATTAAAATACACATGAAAAGCCTCAACTATTAATAAGTATAGGAAAGGGGCCAATGGACACCCTTGCCTAACCGACCATGAAATAGAGACGGGTACATCAACTTCTCCCGCCACATATACGGAGCTAGACACATTCTTATACAAGGCTCTTACCGCCACTACCCAAGCCATTGGAAATCCTAGTTGTAACATAACTTCCTCGAGGAAAGACCAATCAACTGTATCATATGTCTTTTCGAAGTCTAATAATAGCACCACTAGGTCAACACCCTTCTCTTTTGCTAAAGCTGTAAGCTCCCAGAACATGAAAATATTATAAAACATAGAACGCTCTTGCATGAAACCTGTTTGCGATTTATGAATAATATCATTTAATAAAGGTTGCATAAAGCAAGGACTTTAGCATAAATCTTATAGATAGTATTCAGAATATTTATAGGCCGCCACGTCTTAAGCAAACCAGTGTAATTTAGATCTAGCTAGATGGGTTCCTATCTACCATAAGTCACAACAAAAAGAAAATAACTCTCAAATTCCTAAACCAAGGTTTATATAAACAAATGGAGAGCCTACATCAATTGTAAAAGGAATAGCGTGCGGAAGCAATAGAAAACCAAACACAGAAACGCAGGTTTAATGGAGAGCTTGAATATACACAGTACGCGGGAGAGACAAAGAAAGAGCAGAACGTTAAAATTCTATTACAAAACAATAATAGTTCTCTGTGCATACAATGTGCCCAACAACACTATTCATACAAGTCCTAAGAGGACTGACAGAAGTATGGTGTACTTCAATGCTCACACGAGCGTCTGACCCTAACTACGAGACATTAACTACCTAGTAGTCTAGGCTGCTACTAGGCTTCCGGTTACTGTTGGATCCAACTAACCAGCTCACCGGCTCACCGATCCGGCTCATCCTTCCGAATACCAATCCAGCTCAGGCTTATTCAACCGATTCGGATCCGGTTGAGCTTGCCACTCAACATCAATTAACACCCTCATAAAACAACTCTTTTTCTCATGTACCTCACTCTTACAAATAAAATGTTTACAATTATTAAGTTCAAATGTGATTGAGTGATTAACCCAATCAATGGACAAGGGTTTTTATTAAAAAACCAAGGTATCCTAAAATAACATCTACGGATTGTAGTTTCATAACATGAAAGTCAAGCTTCTCCAGATAGGTATCTATTTGAATTGGCAGTTGACAAACAATGCCACTGATGTATTGAACATATGTCCTTCTACTATTAACATTCAATGTCCCTCCTTATCTATAGTCTAGTTTTACATATTTAAATTATTACACTTGCATGTCCTATTTTATATGAGATTATATGTCCCCTCACCAGACAACTAACACTTGGCATGCATGTGGGACAACGACTTGCCGAGAAATAGCCTACAACAAAAGAAATAAGTCTTTTTGAAATTAGCATAATCACTAAAATTGACAAGCAGATGACCCATTCGTCGTCTCTAGTGAGTTGTCAGGTGTATAAGTTCATGTTTCCACTTCCTTCACTACTTTCATCTATGATGATGCCATGAGTATTGTGGATCAAAAGGTTGCCCAAGTTTGCCAATGCATGTAGGGATTGTTTGGACACAATGTGGTGGTAGTGGGTTTGGGAGGATGATTATGATTGTGCATCCACTTGCACCTTCATCCCTTCGTTACTATGTTACACAAAGGTTGGGAACTTGATATTCATAATTTTTTGTATTGATGATCTCACCTTTGCACATACTCAATGGTTTTCTTCATAATTTACCATCTTCAACATCATTGTCTTCTTCATTTGTTTTTCCTCTTTTGCTTACCCTTGCTTCTATATCTTTATGGGAAATGTACCAGGATACCCCTGGAAGTTCGTCTATTTACCAGAATGCCCCTGAAAGTTCCAAATTTACCAAACTACCCTTATGTCCAAAAAATTACACTTTATAAAGTAATTATACACTCAAATCTACAAGCCCTATTTACAAAAGATGGAAGAAATGGACCCGAACTAACCCTATTTACCAATTAAGTGTATAATTACTTTATAAAGTGTAATCTTTTGGACATAGGGGTAGTTTGGTAAATTTGGAACTTCCAGGGGCATTCTGGTAAATAGACAAACTTCTAGGGGTATCTTGGTACTTTTCCCTATCTTTATTTACTTTCTCGTTTGTGTTTGCATTACTGTGGTTCTTTTCATCTTCTTCATCATTAGTCCATGTCCCCTCCCCTCTCTTCCTTCTTCTCTCGTTGCTACAAATTCATTTCCATGGATTCCTTTCTTTCTTCTTTCATCTTCTTGTTATTTGTGAAGAAAACATTTGCATGATATACAAAGTTTCTATTAATGTTAAGAATGGAAATAATTTCATAGATGTTACGAACATATATCAAAACTCCAAAGAGGATATGTAACCTCAAGCATTAAACCCATGACCTCTTCAAAGAAAATATATAACCTTAATAATTAGGATGCTCCTAACTTTTTGTAAATTGCCTAATATATATGTAAATTTATGAAATGATATCATCTTGCACAAGGTAATGCATGATCACCAAGTGACATGCTTACATGAATGCCAAGTGGTAATCACGCATGCATATGAGGTGATGAGCATGCATGTATCCAAACTATGCTATATATAAGCATGTATTTGAGTATTGATGAACCATTTTGGTTCAATGTCAGTCTTCAACATATTCTTGTATCTCTTGTTATTATTATTAATACATTGCCAATATCTCTTATTTCTCTCTCATTTCTTTCTTCACATTCTCTTCTTTAATTCGATTTTGTTCTTGGCTATGACCGTAACCATAGTTGTTTGTTTCCATAATTGTATGAGGTGCAATATCTTTGAATCTAGAATATTGGTTATAGGCCAAATGTATCCAAGAAATATATTCATGTTATAATTTGCAAGGAATGAACCTTTATTAGGTGGCAATGGCTAATGGCTAATGGGCTTGTAATGTGAAAGGGACATTTTTAGAGTTTCAAACTATACAGAAGGGCAAAAATTCTCATGTAAAAGGGGTCCCTAACTTTGAGGCATCCTTTTCTGTCATCATTATCTACCTTGCATCCACTTTGGGTAAGTCCAAACTCTTGGCCGAATTGGCAACCTAATGCTGATTTTCAATGGGTTCCTAATGGAAGGGCTGTTAAGTATTTGGGCTTTTTGGTGGGAATAGAGATTCAGAAAAATCAGCAACTTGAGCAAGTGAAAGACAAAATCAGAAAAAAGCTTCGGTTATGGGCATCAGTAAAGCTTTCCCTTGCAGGTAGAGTGGTTGTGGTAAACCATATTTTGTTGGCCACCATGTGGCACTCGTTGGCATGCTGGATGTTAGATAAAGAGTGCATAAAAAATATTAAGGCAATGGTGAGAGGGTTCCTTTGGTCGGGTAGAGACCATGAGACTGCTTCAGCTAAAGTGGCCTGGAGTTGTTTGATCAAGGAAAAAAGTCAAGGTGGACTTGGGATGGTGGATCCAGGTCACCAAAGTAAGGCTTTACTTGGTAAGCTCTTGGTGCGAAGTCTCCAACCTGGACCAGAATTGTGGAAATTGCTTCTTAGAGACAGAGCTGAACTCTGGAGTCCGAGGAATGGCGGCCCTTGGAAGGCAAAGATGTGGTGGTTGTTCAGTCCAGGCCTAACGTTAAAAGAACCTACTAGTATGGAGGATAGGGTGGCCCGCACCATAATGAGGGCCTGGTCAAGTTTAAGAGAGGGGCTGGTCTTAATGCAGCCAAAAACAATGGAGGAACAACTCCGTCAACCTCTGTTTTGGAACCCCAGGATTCGAAGTGATGATGGTATGATGCTTGGTCAGAAAAAATACTTGCCATGGGGGAAAATGGTAGGGTACAATGTTAGTTCAGTAAGAGACTGGGAGGAGTTCAAAAGGAGAAGAAGGGAGGGTCTAGTTGGAAGTCCTAGATTTACCGGCAAGCTGGAAAAGGTTACCCACTTGATAGATAAGGCTGTTGATGGTCTAGCTAGGCTGAATGAAGAAGAGGGGGTCTGGTTTGGGTGGTTTGTAGGTGAGGGCGATGCGCAAATTATCCGAGGCAGGTGCCCATCTAATGAGTATCGTTTGTGGGGCAACCTAAGTGCTTTGGCAGACAATGGCCAATGGTTGGCAGTGCGAGTGGCAATGTTGGAAGGTAAGAAGTGGCAAGTAAACCTGGACCCAGGGAAGCTGGAATCTGATCGTAAACTCTGGATAGTTGACAACAAGCCCATATGTGATCTGGATTGGGATCCACTAGAGGTGTGGTGGCAGAAACCGGGTACAGACAAACTTGAACGGTTTTTCGAGTACACTACCAAGCTAGGAAGGCAAATCATTGGCTCTAAATTGATGGGTGCTGGCCTAACTCGCAATAGTTGGAAGGATAAAGGCATTTCTGATGACTGGTTGAAGTCGTTTTGGAGGAGGCTATGGGCGTTTGATATGCCAGAAAAAATAAAGCTTTGGTTGTGGCTTCTTAGTCACAAAGCGGTGTTGGTGGGGGAGTGGCTTAGGTGTCGTGGTGGTGAGGCTGGATGCAAAAGTTGTGGACACCCTTTGGAATCAATTCCTCATTGTTTTTGGAACTGCAACGAGGCTATTAACATTTGGGGTAGAAGTCTCAGGATAGTGGCAGCATGCGGAGTGAATGGGAGAGTTGTATGGGGGTCCGTACAAGGGCTGAAGTTAACAGGGGAAGGCTGGGCTGAATAGTTAAATCCCCACGGACATGGTTTTATAGTGCAGGATGGCAAGGTGTTTCAACGGGCTGGAGTTCGACATGGCACTAACTCAGAATTTTTTGAGGAGATATGGATGATGGTGTCTTGTTTATCGGTCTGGCACATTTGGACCAACCGTTGTAAATTTGTTTTTCAACAACAAAAGATCCCTAGCGGTGAGGTATTATTAAATATCTGGTTTGAGTTGGTATCTTGGCTGCGGGGACGATACGACTCAATCAAGGGGGAATCTGATGCAGCTGAAAGATCTCGATCAAAGTTCTTGCTGAAATGGGGTAATGCTCCTATGGTGGGCAGATCCTCATCAGGGCCTCAATGGAACTACCAAGCACCCCGATGGCTGTTTCCGGTTTCCAACAGCGTCTAGGTGCTGTAAATCTGTATAGATATGGTACAAATTATTAGGTTATTGGAGTTGTTTGGATACGTTTGTTGAAAATGAGGTGGGGACTATGTCCACTTTGGTGGGAAGGCCAGAGTGAGGGCTGGTGGAAGAACTTTGGGTGTTCTATGATGTAATTTTGTTTGCTAACTAATGCGAAGTAGTGTTTTTTTGGAAAAAAAAAAAAAAAAAAGAGTCACTTTCCTTCATGTAACCATTCTACACGAATTAATTGGGATATGCATGCTTTTTACTTAAAATAATTATCTATTTAATTAAGAGACATTAATAAAAAAAATTATGTATTTGATGAAGACTAACAAATTTTTTAATTGATGTAGTGATTTTGTGTGTGTTAATGTTAGTTTAATTTAAGAAACTCTCAAGGCTTACATAGTTACATGGAGTTTAGAGGTAAGTGCCTTTATGCCTTGAAGTATGACATGCTCTTTGTCATTAGGTAGTGACACACCCAATGCCTTTGTTAGCCCATTGTGAATAAGTGATCTCTCAAGAATTTGTAGCCATCGTGAAGAAGTGATCCAAAACCCAAAACCCAAAACCCAAAATCCTTTGGAAGTGCCTTGAAGTATGATATTGTCTTTGTCATTTGGGAGTGACACACCCAATCCCTTTGTTAGCTCACCGTGAAGTGCACTCTTCTCAAGTATACTAGAGTTACCTTTAAGGAAACTTGACTTAGTAAGGTGGGTATACTAGAGTTCCCTTTTAGGGAGGTTCATGAGGTGGGGAAAGTAGGTAAGGTAGCATTCAGTTTTGAAAGGTAGATAAGGTAGATTTTGTAAGCTAGGTATGCTAGACTTCCCATTTAGAGAGGTCCATGAGGTAAGGAAAATGAGGTTTTAGAGAGATCAATGGGGGGGACAAGGTAACATTAATTTTCAAAAGGTAGACATGGGGAGAAAATTGGGATTAAGGTTTGTAAAGGTAGATAAGGTAGCAAGGTAGATTAAGGTTTGTAAAGGAACACGGGCCCAATGATGAAGAGAACAAAGGAATTGTGAACCATCACCTAAAAAAGCAACTACACTTTGATGAATGAATGCCCAAAATTAAATGAGATTATTAGTTAAACATTTCAGGATTTCCTTTACCAACACTTAATCTAGCTTAAGGTGATCATTGAATGTGTAGTCCACATGCACACCATGCGGGTTAACAATTGAGGACAAAGTGATGATGTTGGTGCACCAAAGGAGAAAGCAACTAAAGTAGTAGAAACAAGGTAAGTGAAGATGTTGAGGAACCAAAGGGGAAAGCAAATGAAGAAGATGATAATGAAAATGTTGAGGAAGAAGGAAGAAAATCAAGGGTTCAATGGTTAAGGTTGAGCAACTGCCTTCAAACATGTAAAGAAAGGAATCAAATGTCCTACATTATAATTTTACATAACCTTGAAAGTTGGTTTTAGGCATTACAAATATTGTTATTAACAATGATAATAATGACGTATGTTCCTTCTAGCAAAAATTAATATTCTTCATCCTTGGTTCTCTCTTGTAGATCATGCAATTATATTTCTTGCTATGAGAAAAGAGAGGTTCTCTAGTAGATCATGCAAGTATATGTCTTGCTACAAACAAAAGAGGTTCTCTTGTAGATTGTGCAAAGAAAAGAGGTTCTCTTGTTACAAAGAAAAGTGATGAACTCATAGGTTGTGTTCTCACTCCTATTCAAAAGAATGACATAACCCTACATTGATCCCTATTGCATAGGTTGACACCTTACTAAGTTTGTACACATCCACACTATAATGTAAAAAAATCATACTTTGTGACATCCATGTTGATTTGTAGACATATTGCACACACACATATAAATACAAACACATATTCTAAGTCTTCACATGAGCATTACTAGAATTATTGTTTCCAACCACTAAAGTGGCTTGTACGAAGAAGATTAAGCATAACATTGAAGTTGTTATTGAGTCTTATCATATCGTTCAAAATTATTTCCATGTATAGGTCCTCCTTTCATCTATTCAATTTGAGAGAATATTCTGATTTTTTTGAGGTCAAGAAGACAACTATACGTTTAGTTTATAAAAGAAGAAGAAGAATAGAAGTGATGATGGTATCCATGCAAAAGATCATATGGTTTTGGAGTTCAAATCAAGGCATAAGAATAGAATGAACATTTTATTAAAGTTGTCATATTATATACCAATCAAGTACGTTGGCAAGGTATATTTGTTGGTGTACATTGAGAGATAAAGAATCTCCAGTACATATAATATTGAGTATCTTTAACATATTATTAAAGTGTGTTTGAGAAATCTATTATCAGGATTCAGTATATTGGACTTGATAATTATGATATTTTATTACCATTGACGCACCATGAAGCAAATGCAATGCATCCCATTTACCAAACCATTTCGTCACATCTTACATCCATCAATAACCCAAACTTTTTCTTTCATGTATGCATTTAGTTTCTCTTTCCAGATCATTTCTTAATACCTTACTTCTTTCCCATGCAATTCTAGGAAATCTGTGTGAGGTTCTTCCTTCTCTTCACTTGCCTATAGAGGCCTTGTGCCTATTCCCAATTGTGCAACATTGCCTTCTTGACATAACCAAGACATGTACAATAGATAGGATGATGCAAACATGTTGCCCATTGTAATTCTAAGATTAAATGTTTGCTCAACAATACCACGTAATCTCTAATCTCTTTCAATTGATTGAGAAATTTATTAAGCTCTCGGTCAACTTGACCACTTTGTGAACATCGTTTTAACTCCGAATGTTATTGATATGTGTTAAATCCGCCAACTTGAATGTTACAAATCCAATGTCAACCACTGTAGATTGATGGGAATCTCCCAATCAAATTGTCCCGAGTGGGCGAGCCTTATAACGAGCAAACCACCCCCCCTATGTGATGTCACATGAAATGATACACTAGAGGTTCAACCATCACATATGTGGTACCAATTTTCTAGGAGAGCGTCTATTGTTGGTGTCCAACATGTATTACAACGTACCCTAGCCAAGGTATTTTTGGCATATGTCCAATGTCCATGTATGAGATTGTACAATCTCATGTGCCTATGATGATTGTATGTCCTTGTGAGATTGTACCATCTTGTCCCATCAAGCTTGAATACTTCATGCTCATCTCAAAATTCAAGGTTGTGATCTTAACCGTCAATGTTGACTAGGTCTTCACACAAACCTTTTCTTTTAACACAATATGGAATCTGGATATTGACAAGGTGAAATGATGTTATGAATGTTTAGTGGAATTTGTTCATAATAAACAATCTTACGTATATCACAAGTCACAACCATGGTTTGTGGTCAAATTTGAGAAGATCACATCATCAAGCTATTCAAGACATGACCTTTTGATGGGAAAGCTAATCCAGCACACTAATAAATACACAACTTAAAAAATAATATAAAGTTAAATATGACTTTTTACCTCACTACATACAATCATTTGAACTTATGAATTGTTATGTAACCGGAGTTTATTGAGAGAGAATGGGAGATTAAATGTTAATGTGGACTTGTTTCCCATGTCCATGCAATAAAATGGACATTCAAATAATAACATGGCCACACATTTATACAAAATATTGATTTTTCTTAATGTCCTTAAATAAACTTTCTATCAATAGTATTCATTAAGTCCCTATTAAATGATCCTTAATGTTTCCATAAATGACAATCATGATCTTAACATAGGAGAATAATTATTCATATTGAGCAAGCTGTTAATGTACTAGCTTTGTGAAAATTACGCACTACAATAATGAGCAAATCTCATCACTCTAATTATCATAGTATCAAGCTTATATAACGATCATTATGTTAGATTACATAAGATATAATTAAAATGGTGTAATGGAGGGTATCTTGCTAGAACTTTCTTTACATAGTACATGTCAACCCAACTTCAAAGTGAGTGTGAAACTTCTTTAAGAGAATGTGAAAGAATTTTTATGAGATTCCTCGTGAATGTTTGAAATACCCTCACATAGGGTACATCCACGTGGAGTAGATGTAGCACATAGGTTAGTTGTATAATTTGATCAAACCTAGATTTGCTGATAAATATGTAGATCAAAGCACTAGAGTTAGCACATCGAAAGAGTGGAGTGATCAAATGAGTCGTATATTTGGGACCAACTAATATATAGGTAAATAAATGCTCGAAAAGTCAAAGGTATAGTTGAAGAAATGATGATATGGATATATTCCAAACCTATTGCATGGTAACTTCCTATTTCCTAGCTCCCATACTTAATGAAATTAAAATCGGTGACATGTTATTATCCTTTACTTCTTGGGGCAACTATTAAGTTACTGAATAATTAAACTAACACATTAATAAATTTAATGTATGAACCTTCATTAGGGAAATGATTCCTTTACAAAATAAAACATTTGTACTATCATCACACCATAAAAAACAAATTAATGAGAGTGAGCGATATCTAAAAGAAGCTACAATTCAAACGAGGAGATATTTTGGGATGTTACTATAAATCATTACCTACTGTTAAGTACACAACATGCGTCGCACTGGTTGTGAAGATACTGGCAACAACAAAGAACACCAAGCTCAACCAATATTTGGAAAAAAAGGGATAGAACAAAGCAAGTAGGAAACAATGTAAGCTAATGGGCAACCTAGTGTGAAAAGGGCACACTTACTTTGTAAAAAGCTATAAAAGCCACTTTGTGGTGCCTTTTATAGTTCTTCTGAAATCAACACATCAATAAACCTTAATGTATGAGCCTTCAGTAGGGAAATGATTCATTTACAAAACAAAACATTTGTACTATCACCATGCCTTAGAAAACAAATAAATGGGAGTGGGTGATATCTAAAAGACGCAACAATTCAAACTAAGATATCTTTTGGGATGTTACTATAAATCATTACATATGTAGCTTGCATAATAAGGTAAGTACTCTTGAAATATGCTTGTATATAGCTTTTGGAAATACAACAAATATGGATACACCATATGTAAGTCCCTAGTTTATATGATATATTTACATTAGTGAATTGTTAGTATCTTTATGCATATCCATCTAATTTAGAGATATATTATATGAATATTGTGTGTATGTGTATGAAAGAGATAGAAACCATACTTGAAATAGTAGGTGATATCTAAAAGACACAACAATTCAAACCAATATATCTTTTGGGATGTTACTATAAATCATTACCTAGGCATCATAATAAGGTAATTACTCTTGAAATATGCTTGTATCAGCTTTTGGAAGTACGATAAATATGGGTACACCATATGTAAGTCCCTACTTTAAATGATATATTAACAATCACAAATTGTTAGTATCTATATTCATATCCATCTAGTGTGCTATTCTTCTTGAGATATATTATATGAATATTGTGTGCATGTGTGTGAAAGTGATAGAGACCGTGCTTGAAATAGTCATAGACATGAAAATAGTTCATTGAGGTGGGATCATTCCCCCCCCCAAAGATGGGTATGCTTCCATGCTACTATGCGCCTTCTTAAAACTAAAAATTATGTTGTCCTTGTTGAAGTGGTGCCCATAAACTTGGTATTATAAGGTATCATAAAAGGATGATTTTATCACAAGAATGATAAGTTCCTCTAGTGATCTTTATTGCACTTATTGACAAGGTTCAGAATTGTAATGGAGGATGATAATTACTACAGACACATTGCCAGCAAATGATATAATACTTTGTGATCAAGGCACATTCTAATAATCGTAATAGTTAATTAAATACTTTGCGATCAAAATACATTCAAATAATCATAATAGTTATGATAATTTGACCATCAAAGTAGACATGTTTGCATGAGCCTACATAACATGTAGTATAAACAAGGATTGTTTGAGAGTACAATTCTTTCTAGAATGTGACTAACAATGTTATACTGGAAAAAGAATGATGCATAATGGTGCCATGATTGTGAAGCACCATGCCTACACACTTTTTGACTCTAGAAACCAATAAATACTCAATGGACAAAAAAAATTTGAGGAAAAAAAAAGTTACATTACATCAAAAGTTAGCAACTCACAAAGTGTTGGGGTATGCAATAAACATCTCTCACCAAAGTGAGACTCAACACCAAAGTGTTTATTCAAGCCAATGGTTAGACTTTAGAAAAATATAGGGGATCGGTATAGCTTGTATGTTTAGCCTTATGGCGGTTTTCTAATACTAATGTAGTATCTTTTTTTGGGAAAAAAACATCTCTCACCAATTGTTCCCAATCTCTGATTTTCATGGTCTTTCCACAATTCACATTATCTCCTAAAGTTGAAATTGAAAGCAAATTTATTAATCCCAACCTAAACAAGAATTGAAGCTTGTTGTATGAGATTCTTTCTCCATGTGAGGAGAGAGAGAGAGAGAGAGAGAGAGAGAGAGAGAGAGAGAGAGAAGCTATGTGACACGAGGTTTTAAAGGAGAGTACGAAAGAGGGATTCCTAGGGTGAACTTCCTTGTGATGGTATCTAAAAGGTCAACATGGCTTTAGAGTGGCCCTTGAAAGTCCATAAGGTTAGAGGCCTTCATGGAATGGCTCATGAGCATGACTAATATTTAGGGGGTTAAATTTTTTATTTAGAGAAAATTGGAAGTATCGCTTTCATAAGTTTTGGAATACCTTGCGATAAGATACATGTGGGATGATGTGACTATGCTAAATACATTTCTTCATTTTGGAAATCTTTCGAAGTGTGTTTCAAAGTGTCATAGAAACTTTACATATTAAAAAGAACATCTTAGTGCCAAAATATACCCCAAATAGGATGAATGAGAAATTAATCGAAGAGAATAAATAGATATCAAGTTTAGGGATCCATGGGGAATCGGGATGTAAATATCATAAATCATTGCCTAAGTGTCATGATGAGGTAAGTACATATGAACTAGTGAGATTGGCTAGGCATTAACACCCATAGGATATCAACCTATGTTGTTTTGGAAAGGACAACTTAGTTGAATGTTTGTGTGTGTGCGTGTGTTTCCATATGTGTTTATGTCCATTTAGTACTTTTGTTTTTTTTTTCCAAAAAAAAGATACTACATTAGTATTAGAAAAACCCATAAGGCTAAACATACAAGATATACCACAGATCCCCTATATTTTTCTAAATTCTAACCATCAACGTAAATAAATACTTTGGTCTTGAGTAAAACCACTCCACCTTATCAAAAAGCCGTCTATAAAATATACATATGTCCCAGATGACATGAAACTCCAAACGCTTAAGCTCCACTTGGTGCGTATTAGCTTTTATACTATCCAACAACCCTATGAGATTATGCACAATCTCTATCCAAATTCCCAAAATTATTTGGGCAGGTCTTTCAATCACATTTTGAAATACCTTCAAACATCGAGCCTTCCAAATATACCAATGCTACAAAGGTCTGGCACACATATCAAGTTCCTCACACAATTATCACCAAATTTTGGCAGAAAATCTGGAAACAACAACACACAAGGCGAATTACCACGTTCCAATGGCTATGAATACATAAAGTCACTACCGGTGGGAGCATGGCAATGTGGGAACCCTCTCCTAATTGTGTAGAGTGTCCAAATGCAGTAGAATCAATACGACGCGCTCTGTGGGACTGCCCAACGTCCCATCGAATATGGCGGGGGGTTGGCCGCTTGTTGCAATAGGTGCAAGGCTCAATCAAGTGAGGAAATATATGTTGGCTATCATGGCAGAGCCCGATTGGCAGATACAAGCATCAGGAGGAGGGGATGACTTTGGTGATAAAAGCACAAGAGGTTTTTTTCTCCACCATCGGCAATGTCCACTCAACTCCTCTTAAATGACAAATCTCAAGTTGTGGTGGAATTGGTCAGCCCAATAACTCTTTGGATTCTATGAAACAATGGTGTAGACGGGTCTTCTCCAACCAAACCACGCATCCAACAATGTTACTACAAGAGATATGGAGTGAAATTGTAGCCACTCTAAAGAGCCAATATGATGGCCTCAAGGGCGGCTCCGATGGAGTTGAAAGACAACAAATAGCCTTCATCCAACAATGGTCGTCCTCTCCCTTTCTTGAGTCAGTGGGCATCCACATAAGATGGAACTATCGCGTCCCTACAGGGATTTGTACATAATAATCTCATTTGTAAAATTTTATAACTAATGGAAGGAGTTTATTTTGGGAAAAAAAAAATACTACTTACCAATTGCCATATTCAATGAAGTTTATCAGTTTGTATTTGTGGATTCAAAGGGATCAATTTTTTTTCCATCAAACCATGTCTCATCACAATAGCATTTGCAACCTCTTCCTGTTCATATACCATAGGTTTATCATGTACCACCGCCCATAATACTGCACCCCATGTATACACTGCTCTAGGATATACTAGAGTTAATAATTTTATGATTTGTTTCCATATGTCCATAGCAAAACCATAACTCCACAAACAATGTTTCGCAGTCTCTATTAAATCCGTATAGAAAGGGCACATCTTGTCTACATTTCCTTTTCGCCACTCGTTAACTAGTATAGCTTTATGAACCAACAACCATCGAAAAAAAACAATTTTCCTACTCATCTTTATACCCCATAGCCATTTCCAAAATTGTTTGAGATGTTATGGAGAACACCCATTTCGTCTCCAAACAACATTTGCAGTTGGTTCTTTCCATGATCTAGCACCTAATATTTCCCTACCAATCTTCACATAATATTGAAATAAATGCACGAATTTGATGTGAACTTGCACCCACACCTTCCAATACAGTTCTCCAGGATCCCAAGTTAATCTACATATTGGTCTCCTTTCCATTTAGTAATATCATAGAGGTTAGTAGGGTATATATGCCAACTAATTGGGAACTCTAGTAAAAGAAATGTACAATTTTATACGAGATAAGGGTGATGCAAAAAATGAAAGATGATTGGTCAAAAAAGGTTCATATGGTATAAGACTTTATTAAATGAGCGAATATCATGTCTATTAGCTAAAGTTTATGAAGAGAGTTGACTTACGAACATGTCTCATTCTAACGACACAAATCTCTCATGCAAACATTTGTTTGGGTTTGTGTGTCTAAATTTAAAACGACCATAAAGTTTAGCAAAACATTGAAACCTATTTAATTGTGAACGAAAGTTGAACTTGTATTGCAAATTAATGTGGCTACAATGAGAAAACATTATTTTGAAGAGCTCTAACCATGTTTAAATGAATATAGGTTTAAATATCAAGTGAAAATAATCATTGTTTTCTGTTTAGAAATAAGTCAACATTTAAATCTTTTCTTTAAATGCAACGCCCTCAATAAACAAGAAAACCAGTAGAGATTGACAACAATCATATGGTGGTCTACGCTTGCAAACTTCTTTCTGAAGTTGGTCAGATTAAACATGGAATTGCAGATCTAACTAGTTAATATAACTCTTGTATCCAAGATTATGACGAACAATTTGTGTGATTAAACTAGTGATGTTAGTGACACTAAACTAGTGATGTTAATTATATGTCAAGCAATCAACTTTAAAGACATAGTGCTATAAAGTACATGCTTTTATTGGTGAACCGATCCCATGAAACTCATGTTAAATCTACCATCATTTGTGACATATTTGTCCCATGGAGTAATGAACTCAAGAACTCACGACATGGTTCCATTAGCTATTTGGTATTAACTTTCTAGTACCCTGAAAACAACATGTGTACACTTAATGTAGCCATGGTGTATGCTTGCAAATAGACATCTACACAGATGATTGCCTTAGGAACATTTAGAGAACACTATTTACTTAGCTAAACCTTGAACCACTAGCGCTCTATGTTGGAAATTTAAAGGTTGGTTGAAACATTATGGCTATATGAAGTGCTAAAATGAAATATTTGCATAGAAAATGTGCGAGCATATTCAAAGTTGATATGTATGGCATGATCTTTAATAGACTTTAATGTGAAGTGATGTTAATTCCTATAATGGTTTAGCCCTAGGCTTTGTTAAACTTGGTTGTTGTTGGTCAATGTTCTATGAAATATGTTACACTTGATTAGCATAAGTCTTATGGTGTACTGCTCTTTAAACTTGGCACAATTATTATTTCGAATGGAGAAATTGCCACTAGGCATTCGCTATTTACTACTTACAATATAGACTTTTAAGAGACAAATTTGTGGTAAATCGCTACAGTGAAAAGGAAAATGTAACTAGAATCTAAGCTAAAAGGAAATCCATGGAATCTAGACTTTAAACTTAATTATTGCTTATAAAATAAATACATCTAATGTTCTGTCATAAAAAAGTATATAATATATTCTAGTACTATACAAAATATTTAGGAAACCTTTGTATCAAGTTACAAGTTGTATATATTCCAACATCATGCTATTGGTAAGGTTAGAAAACAAGATGTGTATCTATGGGGATTACGCTTATGTACATGCAAAGAGTTTATGTATGATAAAGCCTCAAACATTGTTTGGCAAGAAATAAAGTTCTTGAAATTCTCTATCATCATGATGTGGAGTTGAACACCAACGATGATGGTTGGCAAATGAACTTCATGAATTAGTTTGACTCGAATGGGATTATGTATACAATTCCTTTGATGTGCTAGTGATCCTTTACCTTTTGTAAGCCTCTTGGTGTAGCTCTATGTAAAAGAAAAACCCATGGTTTGGAATGGAGATACGAAAATGTGTATGCTTGTATTTTAAGAGGATCATAGTAATAGACATGAGGCGCATTAAAAAAGAAGGTAAATAGAATTTGCTAGAGGGTTTTATAAAAAAAGATTCATGACATCAAACCTATGCTTCCATTCATAGTACGTAAAATTTGTGTTCGTCTAGCATAACATTCGTTTTCCTATGTTGGAAAATGTTATCAAACATTATTGTGTTCCCCCCCCTTTTTTAGGTTTATTTACCTCAGAATAAATAGTTAATCCAAAAGTATGGTATTTACCATTCTTTGAGGGTGTTTACCATACTCAAATGATTGAAACATTTGCAAATGAGAATGCACGTATGGTTCATACTATGCTCCCATTCACGTCATTTTTTCCAGCCATGTATTTGCGTATAATAAAAATTAGGCCTATCTTTTGCATGAAAAAAATGTTAGAATAGTTGTATATGGTCGGATAGTATATAATAAAAAGATTGTCTAGTCCATACAAATTGGCTTTGTCCTAGAATCATATCAATAAATCAGGTGAAAGAGATTGGGATGCCTTCACTCTATAGTAGGCTACGGCTCATGGTATCACGTTCATATGCATGCAAAGAGTTGAATGCCACTTTTTGAGGTTGTACTATTTGTCTCCATACTAACATCATATTCATACTTAGGCTACAAGTTTCTGGCAATTTTATAATCAAGTAGGCTAGGAGATTTGTAATTTGTGTCTATATGTGCGTAAGTATTTGGGAAAATGGTTCCCTAACATTCACTAAAATGCAAGTCAAGGAAGCTTTTGAGTTTGTCGGATGGAGCAATCTTCAAAGGGCCAAATCCACCATACTATATAATATATTAGAGCATCCCTATAAATTGTGTTATCGTAGTTTCTCATGGATTCCTATTTGTTCTTAAATTTCTTGCATTTTCTCATGATTTCCTATTACATCATTTGTGAAAAGGAAACTTGAGCAGACAGATAAGAAACATTTCCGACACGACATGAAACAAAATAATTATATAAAGATTCACTAGATTCCCTTGAATTTGCATTATTTTATCACAATTTCTTGTTATTTCCTCCATGAGATGAAAGTAATGGAATTTCATAATTGGGTATTATGCTCAAAATCTCCCAAAATAATGTGTTAAACCTTTCATGTGGAGAAATTGTGGGAAGCACAAAACTTCTCCAACACTAAAGTTTTTAACAAAATTCATGTAATCAATGTTAGGTCATGCTTCAACTCAAAATATGGTTGTAAATTCTTAGTTTCCCCAACAATCCTCCAAAGAGTAACTATATGTGCTATTTGAGTGTGATATGGTCAATTTGTCCACTTTTTCTCTAGTCTTTATGTTTTAGGAACAATTACACAATAAATCTTCATTCTCAATCTTTTGAGGGTTCACCAAGGGTGCTCGGGGAAGTGATAAAACTTTAGGGGCATATGGTGAAAAAAAGACAATCCCAAGGGTTTTTAAGCATTTTCCCCTTAGGTTAGAAGTGAAATACTGAACAAATCAGAGTATGTGCACACTAGCACGCACGTGGTTGTGTGATATCCTGCAGATAATTGCATGGTGGATGATACCCTATGATCTCAATTCTAGTGTGGGCATACACTTAAATTTGACGATTGCCCGAAACTGTTGCCAATGCATTGTGATAAATCATACTCTCAGTGCATAGCTAGAGTTGGATGGTAATGATGCATGTACGTAATGCCATGATACAATGTACGCCCCCCCCCTTTTTTGTTGCGCCAAGCACACACACTTGATGTTACATATAAGTTGGTAGACCCAAAATATTAAGGTGTGTGCAACTTGGAAAAGGAGCATGAGAAAAAATAAATAATCATAATAATAATTGTTGCCAAGAATATATTGTAACTTAAAAGGTGTGGCACATGAGTTACATTTACTTAGTATCACCTTTTGAACCAAGAAACCGAAAGTATAAATATATATGTTGACTTTAGGTAACCAAAGAGTTGAGTGTGTGCATGTGTATGTGTATGCGTTGGTTGTTTTTTTCTTTTATGGAGGGGGGGCGGGGTACGAGTTTTGTTTAGTTTTTTGGCACTATAAATAGAGTGCAAGAAGTGATTGGAGTTTTATAACAAAATCAAACCTCACCAATTCCAAAGGTAGAGATGGCAAGTCCTCTAAGGGTGATAGAGTTGATGATACTTGTGTTGGTAGTAGTGATGGTGGGTTGTGTCTCTGCATGGGCACCCCATTATGAAAGCCCTTCTCCTCCTCCTCCATCACCACCTTGTCCTCCTATTCAATCTCCTCCTAAACACCCACATTACCATAAGCACCCCATCAAGCCCCCACATCATCCACCTCATCATAAGCCACCCCATCACAAACCACCCCATCACAAACCACCCCATCACCCACCACCACCACCACCACCACCACCACCATCACCTCCCCCTCCTCATCACCACCACCCACACTATCCTCGCCCTCGCAAACACCCAAAGAAACCCCACCATTATCCCTACAAAAGCCCACCCCCTCCTCCTCCTCCTTCTCCTTCTCCCCCACCACCCCATCACGATCATCACTATTACAAGTTCCCTCCTCTTCCTCCCTTCCATCATGATCACCACTACCCTCACAAACCTCCCCATCCCCCTACCCACAAGAAATTACCCCCTCCACCTTACTAGACTTTTGGTACTAGAAGTAACCCACCTTATTATTCAATAAAGTCTTCCACTCTTAGTTTTCCAATGTCACTTGCTTATTTCTAGGTCCATTTTACACTAAATGTGTTAATGAGTCTAATCAGTCCCCAATCCATATCCTTGGTAGTTGATGGTTTTCACTTGACTTAGTCATTAGACATATTAGTTCCTAGTCAATGTTTGCAGCTAGTTGATGGTCCAATTACTAGTTTTGGTTGGTTTACATGTTCCAACTAGTTTTGTTGTTAATTGGTTTTATGAGGTGCAATATTCTTGCATATACTATAGCCTTTCATGATGCATTTGCAATGTACTCATGGTTATGGTATCATGTAGTCTTGTTTCTTCTTCTTGTAAAAGTTATTGTCGTTGTTTATGATGGATTAAATAAATTTTGTATTAAGTATATCTTGAGAGGTTTTTGCTGTCATTGTCACTTATCACCACAATACGATCGTGTATTCGGCATGTACACAACTTACAACTTTACACCATGATTGACTATATGTATGTAGTCTTCGTATCTATAAACAATGTTTGCAATGTATCCTATATGTATAGTTTAAACACAACATATAGAAAATCTTTCGAGATATTTTAGTGTCCTACATTCAATTGATCTATGTTTGTCACCACAAATTTCTCACGCACAACTTCTCTTAATCATTTACAATGATATTATCATAGGTTTAGTACAATACATACTATTATCGAGAGCCCCAAAAAGGAGTAATTGCATATCATGCCCAGTTCATCATGCTACAACGTCATCGATTGAAACCATCATTCACAAGCTCATTATATAATAAACCGAGCATGTGAAGCACTATATAATGAATAATATTATGTAGTTTTTCCAGGTATAATGAATAATTCTATAGGCCAATTATGTAGTAATAACCTCATAACTCTCTTTAAATTGGAGGCAAAACCTCTAAAGTTACACACAAATTAGAAATAATCAATCAATGTGGGCAAGTGGTGCAAGAATCCTTGATAAATCATTGATGCGTAGTGAGAAACCAAGATTGTATTCTCCAAGAGGTCCGAATTATAGTACTATTGAAATGAAAAAAATGAAAAGGGAGGAGGATCTAGATCCCAAACATTGCTTTTCTAAGCGCTTGCACTATGCTCTCTACAACCGAAGTATACTCAAGAACTAGGTAGGCATGTAGCCATGAATATTGGATCCCAAACATTGATTTTCTAAGCACTTGCATTGTGATCTCTGCAACCAAAGTATACTCAAGAACTAGGTATGCATGTAGCCATGAATACAAGTTGTAGATATGACCACATAAAAATCTAAATGATATAGATACAAGATAAAGTCGAACAAACATCATGTCTAAGTAAATCCATGCATAAACATGTTAATATCCATACATTACACAAATGATACAAAACAAAAATAAAACTAGGCAATAAAAACAAATGAAAGTTTTGATTTGTGTGCCATGTTCATCGGGAAGAACATTGTTATGCTACTACAAAATTGGTTGTTTCAAGTATCTCCATTGATGTGAGAAATTCCAAATTATTTAATTGTGGGTATTGATGAAAACTCCCCATTTTTCCACACTTTTCTAGTGGTATTGAATATTTCAATGATCCTATAAACGTGGTTGAAGCTCATTAATAAAGGCATTAGATACAAATGGGAGAGGAAAACATGGCTTGCCTGCCTCTAGAATTAAGCATGTAGGCACTAAGGGTTGCCTTAAGCTAATGAATTAAGAAGTCTTTACAAAGGAATGTCTAGCTTCAAACCTTAAAACTAAGGAGGTAAAGGCTAAATTAGGGAGCCACTCACATAAAGCCACTCTTTACTTCTTTTATAACTCTTACACTCCACTTTAAGTTTACATTTATATTCTTAAAATACCCTACTTATTATTTATATTTTATAGCCACACTTAACATATGTGTCCTATTGATCCAAGATACATGTCCACAACAAGATGGCCAACATTGTAATATACACATCAATGAGAGATTTGATTCCTATTTTATTAATTTGGGTATAATGATGAAGATTTCCGTTACACCACATTATGAAGATTACATAGAATGTGGGTTAGTGATCTTCAACATTTTGTAACATTGGTGTGAGAGGTTCATAGGTAAAGCTTTTGTTAGCATATCTAGAATGTTGTGCATAGTATACATTATCTATAATATGACACAATTGAACTTCACCACACAATCTCATGAGGTGGTAATGCTATTTGATATGCTTCGTTTTTGCATGAAATACTAGATTTCCGACCAATGTAAATCCTATTGTGTAGAGTTACACTTTGATGAATTTCTCTTGGATTCTATTCACAATTGTCCATATTCCAATCGTGACAAGTAGTTGGTCATTGCATGTTGTTAGTTACTCGAATTCCTTGAGCAATATCCTCCATTAGGCAAGTTTGTCAACTAATGCATTCTTGCCACCATATATAAACAGTTGAATGACCTCCATAAAAGGGCATAAGTTTCTACGTTAACTAGGGACAATGATGTAACAATATATCAAACGAATGGAGCTTGTGATCACTTATACCTAAGCAATGATAACATCCAAAACGATGCAAACATTTTGTCCATGACTAGACTATAATTCACGACTTCCTCTAAGACTCCCACAACCAATGCAAGGACATATGAGATTCGCAAATATCAATTGTCATCAATGTAAAAAACGTGGTCACACAAGAAATGAATGCAACAACAAAAGCTTTAGAAACAAATGCAATGAAGTCCATTTTTCTGGTTTTGGTGTTGTTCCTCCATGTTGTATATATCGATCCCACTAACTTGGTTAGTCTTTGTGTATCTTCGGGTTAAACTTTATTGTATTTATTTTGCTAATTAATGTGAAGTAGGGTTTTTTTTTGGAAAAAAAAACTTGGACACCTCAAATATCAAGACACCATAGTTATTAAGGTATGTCTATAAGGAAAAATTAAAATATCTTAAAATATTTGCATGTTTTGCCACATGCGAAGACAAGAAACGAATTAGACACTTGGGTAAACAAAACGATCTTCGTCAGATATGGTGACGCTCATGGATACAAAGCCTACTAAATGTATGATGAATCATGAGACATCAAATATTAAATTCATCTTCAGCGGAAGCATACATTTTTATGAATCTACTATTATGACCACACATGCCAACCACAAATACAACGAATGATCTAACAAACTTGTCAAACTTACAATCCAAAACAGTGACAGACAAAAAATTGACATACGAATAAACTTGATACTATGTAAGAGCAACCCTCATATCCACACCAACCAACATGTCAAGTATCAAAAGCCCTTTTGTAGGTATGTTCCAAGACGGGGGGTGGAAAAAGCCATGTTGGTGGAGCATATCTTCACTTTATTCTTTCTCCAAAAGAGGTGAAGACCTCTGCCTTTTTCCAAATTTCTCGAAATTGTTGCTGTTTATGAATCGCAACCTTAGACTCACCAGTTATTGCATCATATTTACCTCTTAAAGTATGTAAGAGCATTAACCATATCTCTTTGACTAACTCAACCGCATTTTGTTTAACTTTATGAAATACACATTTACATCTAGCCTTCCACAATACCACTAGAGAAGATATCGTAGACCAGACCTTATCAGAGACCTCCAATACATGTCTTCCATCGGAGAGGAGAAGAAAATCACCATACTCCTTTTCATAGTTCTGAATTTCTTTAGCCAATCTTCCCCATCTTACAAAACCCCATGTGTACACATGCTTACCATAAATAGGATACAACATTCTCAACATTCTTTTCCAAACTGCTCTAGCAATAGGACATATCCATAAAACATGGTAAACCGATTCAATGGGAGAACCACAACTGTCACATTTTTAATCATGGCAATGTCCCCGCATCCATGACTTCACATGAATGCCATAATGTGTTAACAATCTTAAATAACACAACATTTTTAGGAATTTGGATGGCCCATAACCATTTCCAATAAGCATTCAACCAAGACTTGGTTACATTACCAAATTTCCAAAATTTACAAGCTGTTGGTGTAACAGTCACACCTCTCCTTAGTATTTCTCTACCCATTTTTACCGAAAATTGAAAAAATGGGATTTGCTTACCTAGCATTCCTTGTGTTGATATTATGAGTTTATGTTGACGACAAGGTCGTAGACAAGGAGTGCGGAAATGGTGAATAATCGACGAGCGGAGGAGATATCGGAGAAGAGGAACACCAAGGTCGATTGAGCGCACCTGAATCGATAGAGTGCTTGGTGTATACGAAGAGATAGGAGTAGGTATTAAGAAGAGGGGCAAGGGTAGGGGATTAACATACTAATTGAAAAATGAAATAGAGGGAGAAAGGGGAAGGGGGGTGGCGGCTAAACACAAAAACTAATAAAAACATAATAAACCTAAGATTAAAGATTAAAAATGAGATTAAAACATAATAAACCTAATATTAAAGATAAAAAACGAGATTAAAAACCTAATTAAAGTTTAAAAAGTGGGGTAAGGGGAAGGGAAGGGACTAACATAAAAACTAATAAAATGATTAAACCGTAAATAATAATAATAATCATATATAACCCTAAGTGCAACACAAGGTAATGGGAAGGGTAGGATGGATTAACCTATTAGTTAAAAATAAATTGAAAGAGAGAGAGAGGGAGAGAGAGATTAAAACATAATAACACTAAGATTAAGGATTAAAAACGAGATTAAAACATAATAAACTTAAGATTAAAGATAAAAACGAGATTAAAAACCTAATTAAAGTTTTAAAAGTAGGGTAAGGGTAGGGGAGGGGATTAACATATTACTTAAAATGAAAGAGAGAGGTACCATTTACAACTGAAAAACGAGATTAGAACATAATTAAAAGGGGGATGGAGAGATAAAACATAGGTAAAAACATAATTAGAAAAGGAAGAGAGAGAGAGAGAGAGAGAGAGAGAGAGAGAGAGAGAGATAAATATTTGGTTTAGAATAAGGGGTATAGGGTGGCTAAGGAAAAATGGAGGGGTAGAGGCATAAATAGGGGAAAAATTGGAGGAGGGGTATATGTGTAAATAGTGAAAAGTTGGAGGAGGGGTAGAGGCGTAAATAGGGAAAAGTTGGAGGAGGGTAGAGGTATAAATAGGGAAAAGTTGGAGGCAACCACTTGCCGGGGATCAATGTGTAGCACACATTCCTACCTACCTTGGCAACTCACATGCCATGGGTTTTGTGGTTGTTTGGATGCTTCAAGCATTGTAAGTTAAGCGTGCTTGAGCCAGAACAGTACTGGGATGGGTGACCTCCCGGGAAGTCCTGGTTACATCTACGGTAGTAATGGGTTCGGGGGGGCCCATTGCTATCAAGAATGGACATGCTCCGTATTCGCAAGAGAGGAGCTACATGATTTTCCTGGGTGGAAATAACGCTCGGCCACAATCGAGTCTTCAATAAGAAATGGAAGAGAACAAACTAAAACAGAGATGACACATAATGTTAACGTGGAAAACCCTAAATGGGAAAAACCACGGGAGCCCATAGACTCCAACTATCACTATGAGAGGAGGAATACAATGTGAGACTCAAAGGCAACGACCTCGAGCTCTATGTCTTCGCCAAACCGGCGGTTACAACTTAAAACTAGTTCTCTCTCTCTCTCTCTCTCTCTCTGTATACTACAATCTACAACAACACCATCATCGCAATCTAATTGCCCTAATTCATATTTATACTTATATGACTTTTGGGCTATTTACAAATATGTCCTTGGATCTGGTTCGCACCGGATCCATCCAGAATCACTGGTTCCGGTTTCTGGATCTTATCCGGAACCCTTCCGAATCCGGCTGGATCCAGAGGGACCGAATTCCCAACATAGTTCCCCTTCACTCCGACATGGGATTTCTCGTTAATCTGATCTGTCTTTGGCACATGTCCAGCTTGTCGGTTGGAAGCACCTTGGTCAACATATCCGATCCGTTCTCCTTCGTGTGGATCTTCATCAGCATGAAGTCTTGATCTTCTACTCTCTCTCGGATCGAGTGATACCTCCGCTGGATGTGCTTTGTTCAGGAATGGTATGCTGCGTTCTTTGCAAGGTGGATGGCACTTTAACTGTCACAGTAGAGCCAGTATTCCTCCTGTCGGACCCCTAGCTCTCCGATGAAGTCCTTCATCCAGATTACTTCCTTGCCGGCGTCCACAACTGCCATGTACTCCGCTTCCGTTGTCGACAGTGCAACGGACTACTGCAGCCTCAAATTCCAAGATACGACTCCCCTTGCATAAGTGATGACATATCCGGACGTAGACTGGTTGGTATCCGCATTAGCCAACATATCCGAATCCGTGAATCCATCAAGTTGGGGTTTACTGGAGCCAAACCAAAGGCATATACTCGAGGTGCCTTTCAGATATCGGATTATCCACTTGACCACGTTCTAGTGCTCTCTTCCCGGATTGCTCATGAACCGGTTGACTACTCTGACAACATATGCAATATCCGGTCGAGTGCACACAATTGCGTACATCAAGCTTCCGACAGCAGAGGCATATGGTATCTTCTTCATATCCATCTTCTCTGCCTTTGTCTTCGGGCTTTGCTTTCCAGATAGTTTGCAATTTGCCGGGAGACTGTGTCGATCCGACCGGTTTTGCATTCGACATGTTGAACCGCTGAAGTACCTTTGTCACGTACTTTTCTTGTGACAACCACAATAGCTTCTTCTTCCGGTCCCGGATGATGTGCATCCCTAAGATTTGTCTTGCTGGACCCAGATCTTTCATGGAGAAGGTTCGGTTCAGAGCCTTCTTCAACATTCGTATCTTGATTTGGTCTCATCGGACGATCAACATGTCATCCACATAAAGTAGGAGTATCAGGAAGTCGCCTTCATCAAATTTCTTCACAAACACGTAGTGGTCCGCTTGCGTCTTGTGGTACCCTTGGTCAGTCATGAAGGAGTCGAACTTCCGGTACCATTGTCGGGGGGCTTGCTTCAATCCGTATAAGCTCTTCCTTAGCCGGGATACTAGGTGCTCCTTCCCTTTCCTCTCAAATCCTTCCATGTAGATCTCTTCTTTGAGGTCACCATGTAGTAATGTTGACTTGACGTCCAGTTGCTCCACCTCGAGGTCCATGCTTGCCGCTATGCTCAATACCGTCCGGATGGATGTTATCTTTACTACCGGGGCAAAGATCTCATTGAAATCCACACCTTTCTTCTGCTAGAAACCCTTCACCACGATCCGAGCCTTCTACCTCATTGGATTTCCGGCGTCTCCCGGTTTCAGCTTGTACACCCACTTATTCCGGAGTGCTCTCTTTCCTTTCGAGAGCTCCGTCAATTCATATGTGTGGTTCTCATGTAGGGAATCCATTTCGTCCTGCAGGGCACTTAACCACTTGCGGCTGTGGGTGTCTTTCTTTGATTCTTCGAAGCTTTCTGGCTCCCCCTCACCAGTCAACAATACGTGCTCTGCATCCGGAAATCTCTGGGGGGCTCTTCTCTCTCGGAGAGGATATCTCCGACCTTGGTTTTCGGCAACCAGTTCCTCCATCTGTTCCGAATCTGAATCTAATTCGGGATCTTGTCTGGTTCCAGTGTCTTCTTCTTCTTCTTCTTCTTCTTCGGTCAGTTTGGTTTCTTGTCCGAATTTGGCCAGTTCATCGAGTGCCATCCGACTTCCAGCTAACATCCGGTTTTCAACCAGGTAAGTCCTTGTGTCCTCAAGCCGGTTTTCATTGGATGATACGAATTTCATCACCTTCTTCTCCGAATCCCAGTCGGCAATGGTCCTGTCTTCCATGAAGACTATATCCCGACTCCGGAACACCTTCTTGTCGACCAGGTCCCACACTCGATAACCAAACTCATCATCGCCGTATCCGAGGAATATGCATGGCTTGGACTTCGGATCCAACTTTGCTCTCTTTTCCTTTGCAACATGCACATATGCGAGACACCCGAACACCTTTAGATGCCGGTAAGACACGTCTTTACTGGTCCATACTCTCTGTGGTGTGTCTCCGTCCAAGGGTGTTGAGGGTGATTTGTTTATCACATACATTGTCGTCATCAGTGCCTCAACCCAAAACGTCTTGGGTAGCTTTGTATGTGCCAGCATGTTCCGGACTCTCTCCATCACGGTCCGGTTCATCCGTTTCGGCCAGCCCGTTCAATTCCGACGTCTTCGGCACAGTGAATTCGAGCCGGATTCCCTTTGACCGATAGTACTCCTCGAACTGCCCCCGGTATTCTCCTCCGTTATCTGCTCGAACCGCCTTCAGCTTTCGGCCGGTTCTCTTTCCACTCTCGCATGGAGCTCCTTGAAGACAGATAACACGTGATCCTTTGTCTTTAGCGGTGAGACCCACAACTTCTGGCTGTGGTCATCTATGAACGTCACGAAGTACTGCGATCCGGCATATGACTCCGATAACGGCCTCTTTGATGGGGACTCTGATACCGGCCTCTTCGATGGGGACTCCGATACCGGCCTCTTCCCCTGTAATGGTCATCTTCCATGACCAAGGCCTTCGGATCGGTTCCAGACTCTCGGTCCTTCCGGCGAGCTTCTTCATCTCGCAAGCTTGATTTTACCCTGGTTGGGGACAACTGCTTTCCTTCCGGCCCGACGTTGCCCAAAGTGACAACTAGCGTCTCCCAACTATCTGGGAGGGAACCGAGTAGGAGCAATGCAAGTACCTTGTCAGTTAGAGGTACTTCGAGTGAAGTTGTTTGGTTTACGAGCCCCGGAAATGCGTTCATGTGCTCCACCATGTTGGATCTGTCCTAGTACCGGAATCTCACTAACTTCCGGAATACCGAAACTCGATTTACGATGTTTTTACTCTCCAGCATGGTGCCGATTTTCTCCCAGAGCACTTGAGCTTTGCTTTCTTCATTGAAGTTGTTATATAGGCTCATGTCGATGAAGCACCAGATGTATGTCGTTGTCTTCATGTGCATCACCTCCCATGTCGTGGCATCGATCTTATCCGGTTTTTGTTCCCCGAACTGTACCGGCAACCAGAGATCTTTGACTACGAGTAGGTCCCTCATCTTCGACTTCCACACTAGGTAGTTGGAGCCGATGAGCTTAAACATGCCGCCAAATGATTCTTCCATTTCCTTTGTTCGCTCTGATACCAGATTATGCGGAAATAACGCTCAGCCACAACCGAGTCTTCAATAAGGAATGGAAGAGAACAAACTAAAATAGATATGACACAGGATGTTAACGTGGAAAACCCTAAATGGGAAAAACCCGAGAGCCCATAGACTCCAACTATCACTATGAGGAGGAATACAATGTGAGACTCAAAGGCAACAACCTCGAGCTCTATGTCTTCACCAAACCGGCGGTTACAACATAAAACTAGTTATGTATCTCTCTCTCTCTCTCGCTCGCTCACTCTCTGTATACAACAATATACAACACCATCATCATAATCTGATTGCCCTAAGTCATATCTATACTTATATGACTTTTGGGCTATTTACAAATATAGCCTTAGTGGGCTTATCCTAACATATTTACAAATATGTCCTTGGATCTAGTTCGCATCGGATCCATCCGAAATCACTGGTTCCGGTTTCCGGAACCCTTCTGAATCCGACTTCTTCATCCGGATCCGATCCGGAGGGTCCGAAATTCCAACACTTCCGGCGAAAGATTAATACCTACCTGACATCCCAATTATCTTATAGGTTTACCATGCAAAATCCATTGAAACCCTTCTTGTGGACACCCCAAAGGGTTTACTGTGTTACCTACCCAGAACCCCACCGATTTATTCCAATTAATAACAGTTCCAGAAGCATAACAAAATGTATCGATAGCCTGTTGTACTCTAGAAAGATTATTGTGAGAACCTTGCAAATACAAGGTTGTATTATCAGCAAATTGACAATCCACAACTTGTTCTTCTAACCATGGCCATTGTAGCCCTTTTATATTCACAGTATTACTTGTAAGAAAACTACTAAAAGCTTCTCCAATCTTCAAATATAAAAAAGGAGCCAACGGACATCCCTGTCTCATTGACCTCGAAATTGAGAATGCTTGGCCTAACTCTCCAGCTACTAATACCCTACTAGTAGCCGAGTTGTAAAGAGTTGAGACAATCGTTAACCATTGATTAGGAAAACCCAACTTTTCCATGGTACCCCTCAAAAAAGACCAATCTACTTTGTCATAGGCTATTACTACATAATTGGCCTATAGTATTATTCATTATAGCAATACATTATAAGACAGATTTTATATAACTTAGACTTGTACATTGATTTCATTCAATTGTCTTTCCGATGCAACAAGTAGTTGCAAATGATGTCTTTATGATGAGACACAACATGTCTTAATGTGTCCATTAGATGAGACACAATATCTTTTAGCAATTACAATTATTTAATTGTTTTATTATTTATTATTTTAACACCTCCCACTTGGGTGTCTAGTAATTCCACTCTAGTTTGGATGATTTTCAACTTTAAACATAAAAGACCAATTGACATCATTTATGATTGATCATACAACTAGACACAATGGAAAATGTCTTAGATTGTCCAATTGGGCACCAAACACCATGAAATTATCAAGAAAAACTTTGCATAAATGGGAGAATATATGGTTCTAATATTTTAACTACAATTCTTGAATTATGGGATTAACTTGAAGCTTGATTTGGCAAGGGATAATAGCATTCTGAATATGTGGAAAGGGTAGACAACGACATGGTATGGAGGAGAAGATCCTTAATGAGGCTGAGTGGTCATATCAAGATAGTGTGCTTCATTCATAACTAGAAGGGACACTTATCCCATGTCATAAGACCGATGGGAGACTTGCTTATCACAATGACACCATAGCTTCAGACGATGAGCACATCTAGGGCATTGTAATTGTTGATTCAGAGTGTGATGACAAGGGAGTGGGCTTATCCATGATGGATTAACCAATGGTCGTGTTGACGTAGGGTTCAAAGAAGACACATCTCTCAAGCAACATTAAGTGGCCTTGTGCACATTGAGACATGAAAGTTGCACTTAGGAACCCTTTCACCTGTCATCCTACACACACATATTCTATGACAATTTATGAGAGTGCAAAAAAATTTAAAATTCTAATCTTCCCTAGTCCAAGAGCTGCACACTCCCATTTGCCTCTTTCACACATTTCACAATGTCTTTATGGGGATCGTGCAACTCAAAGTCATTCATGTAGTGAATGTAGGCCATCTTTTGGCCAATATGTTCACTTTTATATTTTTTTCTTATTTAACTAGATTACAACTATTTCCCTTTCATACTTTAGAAGGGCATAAAGGTTTATAGATATTATATTTATACCCCTACTAGTGATTTGGAATTTCGGAGGACCTACTAGTGATTTGGAATGTCTGAACCCAAAGGAGAAATAAAGTCTGTTTAAGTGCAAAGTGGTCTGAGCTCATAATGATCAAGCATAAATGATTCCAAATGGTTCATGATTGTGGGGGAACATGAAGTGGAAGTCAGTAATGGACTACTACTACTCCTTTCCACTAGGTGAATGTGTGATTCTACAGAGGCATCCACTTGCATTATCCTTCTTCTTCGTTTTCCCTAAAGAGATATGCCTTGGTATTATAAAACCATAAGAAATACAAAACTTGTGTTGGATAAACGAGTATACCATAGCCGATTTCATGTGTATATACAAGAACTACACATATTTGTACACCATATCTTCAATATTTTTATGGTCTACTTCTCCCAAATTGCAAATGACCATGCAATGTAACCTATAACACCAACATCTTTAGCAACAGAATCCATAAACCAAAGTTAGTAGACATTGTTTCCCAAAATGATGGGAACAATATACATCCATATAATTTATTTGATCTCCATCTTCCCTAAATGAGCATTGATCCCATAACCTTTTAAAATGCTTTTGCTTCCTGAAAATGACATCAGCTTTGTCTGCAAAACTTTCGTACTGACCACGTAATGTATGAATAAGTAACTACTAGAACTAAGCAATTATAATAGAAACATCATGAGTGATGTTGTCAAAAACAGATGTACATTGTGCCTTCCAAATTATCCACATCATAATAGATGAAATTGTCTTCCAAATAATATCAACCCCTAAATTGCAAACTATCAAACAAAAAAAGTTGAACCATTTGTATATGAGGAACTATGTGAAAGGCTTCCACTATATCCTCCTTTTCATATAATAACAGTTGTCCCTCTAGAAAGTGATCACACAATTAGCATGTATGAAAATCAATAGCCTTAATACTCTCTTCCATACTTGTGTGATTTTAGGACAAGACCACAATACATACTTAATTGATTCCATCATACATCCACAACCAAATCCACAAGACTTACTATTTAGTTGTCGTAACCAGGACCGAATCGGTAGTGCATAATGGATCAATAACTTGTGAAAAAGTACAATCAATAACCGATTTTTGTTAGGAATCATAAGGGCATGGGATGGGATCAAGCCATTTCTAATTAAGGAGAAGCCTTCTACTTGGGATGCATTGCTTAATCAGCCTCTTCTTGGAAATTCTCTATTTCGAGATAATGTAGGAAAAGTGTTGGGTCTTAGAACTCACCTTGCCTAGGGTAAACTGGATATTGGGCCAGCTGCATTTGTAAGCACTTGGATTCAATTCCAACAGATGTCACAAGTAGATCGCCTTGCGCATTTACAAGTTCTTCATGGAGCCAAGATAATGATGGCTGCCATTTCGGCGTCACATTCCTCATTAGTGGCGACCTTCGAACCTATACATGAGCATTTTTGGTTTGGATTCTTCATAAATGATATATTGTTGGTTGTCAAGGGTATCTCACCTAATGGGCGCATTTCTTATTTTGAGGTTCTTGATAACAATAGAATGCAACCTCATGCCTTTGACTGTAACTATTTTTAGCACGCGCGGAATGCACTAGTCAAAGTGCTTTTGGGAAAGAAGTGGTTGCTTGATCCTTATCCTTCTATCGCTCATATATGTTATATGATGTGGTTGTATGCAAAAGAACCTGTTGCAAGACTACTATGGGATCCGGGGGGTTGGTTCTAGGCATATTCCTTGGGGGAACATATCATAAAGGTTCCCTTCTTTCAGTATTCAGTAAAGCTAGGAATGTCATTACTAAGGTCTGTGAATGTAATGGCGCCAACAACACAAAAACATCGAACTAACTGGGGTGTTTCAACGTTGCAGTTGAAAACATATTGGAGATGGATATGGTCTTTCAAGGGGCCCTCTAAATTTATTCTTTTTAGATGGCTATTCGTGCATGCAACATTACTAGTTGGCTAGATGTTAAAAGGGAATGTAGCACATAACCTCAAGCAATGTGGATTTTGCTATGCAACGTCGGAGACTACTAAGCATGCCCTCTAGTCCTGTCCCTTGGTTTAGCAAGTATGGAATAAAGTCCTTTCTTTATTCCTAACGATCAATGTTGGTTGCTTGTTCTCATGGGGAGCAACGGTGTGGGGAATTTTACACTCCAGCTTGATGTTGTATGAGGCAGATGATATACAAGAGGCCATGACGGTACATAACAGAATATTGATATCGGTTAGTCCATTTCAACAACCTCGAAAGCAGGTGCGATCTGTTCAGATCTGGAAAACTGTGACTACGATAACATTATGGGTATTATGGAAATGTAGATGCAGTCGACTTTACGATGCAGCAAAGCTTGGTCTGGTATTGCTTGAGATATGGGAAACATTGTTGACAGTAGTTCGTGGGCAATATGACAACATGTATAGTTCTCTAGAAAATATTAATAAAAGAAGGATGAAGCTTCTTCACTTATGGAGGAAGGTGCCTCTCTTTGTAGTGACAAATCAAAGACCTCAATGGAACTATCATCTTGCATGGACCTTTTTTTGATATAAAACCAACATGCTAATGTATCGTATTAAGGTTCAACATCCCTGTATAAGTTGTTTTTGTATGTACATGTTTAGGTGTGCATACATTATGTTGTAAGCCTACGAGTAGATAACTTTTACTTGTACTTGTTCGATGTTTTTAATACTATTGAAGAAAATCTTTCAAGAAAAAAAAAGTACAATCTTCCTGGGAATCTGCATACTCCATAACCACTTCCAATATTTAGATTCATCCATTAAAGAGGTGTCATTCTCCAACCACACCATAGCAAATGGCGGATGTAGTTTCTTACTTAAGAGCAACTTTCGTCCCAACTTCACAAAATATTGAAAAAACTGAATAAATTTAGTTTGAGACAAAGGATTTGTATGTTTCCAAAGATAATTTGATGGATCCCAATGTAGGTCCAAAATAACATACTATCAGAAGGAGAAGGATCTAAAATCCACCTTTTACCAGATTTACCAATCACTCTCACCAGATGTTGCAATGTCATTTGCCAAATCAACGATTCCACATCCGTTTGCCATAATCTTCCTCCCTCAGATACATCAAAATAATAACAGTCTCCTTGAGACATTGTTCCTTTTACTCCTATCATAACACCAACCGGAGAAAAATGTATCCAAACCAAACATGCACAAAAGAAGGTGACCAATTAGAGAGAAAATCCCCTAAAGATAACTGAATGAGGGGTCTTTACTTTTCCTATTTTACACCTACTTTATTCTCTATTGCATTCTGACTATATACAGACCCACAAAACTTCCAACTCTACTACCATTGGACCTCTCTCCAATACCATATATTGACATTTTGGCATTGCTCAATACAGCCACCAAAAGTAGCAGAGTTATAGTACAATTATAGTGAGTTAACTAGTGGTTTCTACCACATGTCTAAAAGTAAAGAATGACAAAAATTAATAACGAAGTATGGAGAATAAATTTTACACACTATATTACTATCATTATCAAGTAAGACTATTATTATAACATTTCTTCTTCAACAGTAAATAAAAAATCAACTCCCTTTTACAAGTCCTAGTCTTGATATAGTTATGATTAGAGAGTTCATACTAGAGTGACTGATAAACATTTTTTTGTATTGTATCCTATGATGAAAATCTTCGACCAAAAGGACATGACCAGCAATTTGCAACATGTAAGAACCCTATATCCACATGATGGGCACATTGGCATGTTAGCAACTTTCTATGATTAGAATTAGTGAGTTTGCATCAATTAACCAAAACAATAACAAAACTAGGTAGCAAGACAAGCCTTCATTAATGCATCTAGCTAAAGTTGAAGATCCCAAATTCTAAAATATCCCATGACTTCTATAACCTTGTATCTCCCATAACTTTCAACATTGTTCCTAACCTTCAAGAATTTTACGTTGTCGCGGTATTCCGCAGGTACGTGTAGGATCTAGGGCGGGACCATCGAGGTCTTGAACAAAGAAGCTGGTAAAGAGAGAGTGAACAGTTTATCCAGATCCATCTCCGGATATCTTTGCCGATAAACATTACGGGCATGTCACCGTTCTGGTTCTGCTCATCGAAAGTCAAATGATAACTAGACGGACACATATGCGTATACTGTTCTGGATCAAACGTTGGACACCGAAGAAGAGCACACAGGCTCAGACGCTCGAACTACTCTAACACGCAAATAGTTCCAGACCTGTCATCGGGTAACTGTGCGGAATAGTGCTCGGCCACAACTGAGTCTTAACCACTCGATGGAAGAAACAAAACAGAAATGAAGATTAGTACACTTACACAGAGTGAGACAACACCATATGTTAACGTGGAAAACCCTAATAAGGAAAAACCACATGGGAGCCCAAAAACTCAAACTATCACTATGAGAGGCAGGATACAATGTGAGACTCGGAGGCAACGATCTCGAGAACTATGTCTTCCCCAATTGACGGTTACAACAGAAAATCTTTTTGTCTCTGTCTCTCATTGTCTGTACAACAATAATGATAACTACTACAACTCATCATAAACACTATGTGCCCTAGTTATATTTATACTCATATACCTTATGGGCTATTTACAAATATGACCTCAACGGTCATGTCTAAATATATTTATCAATATGTTCCTATATGTTAATTCATACTGGATCTGACTCCTCCGGTTCTCATCCGGAGGGACTTGTTTCCCAACAAACTCCCCCTTCATTACAGCATGGGATGCCTCGTCAGTCCGATACGTCTCAGGCATGCGTCCAGCTTGTCGGTTGACAACACCTTTGTCAGCATGTCCGACCTGTTCTTCTCCGTATGGATCTTCGTCAGCAAGAACTCCTTATCTTCTACCTTCTCCCCAAGCCAGTGATAACTTCTCTAGATGTACTTGGTCTGGGAATGGTAGGTCGCGTTCTTCGCGACATGAATGGCACTTTGACTATCGCAGTAGAGCTGGAATTCCTCTTGCTAGATCCCTAGCTCTCCGATGAAGTCCTTCATCCAGATTACCCCTTTACCGGCTTCTACAACCGCCATGTACTCCGCTTCCACTGTCGATCGTGCAACGGACTTCTGCGGCCCCAACTGCCACGATATAGCTCCCCCTGCATATGTCATGACATATCCTTATGTAGACCGGTCGGTATCCGCATCAGCTGACATATCCGAATACGTGAATCCTTCAAGTTGGGGTATTTCTGAGCCAAATCGGAGACACATACTCGAGGTGCCTTTCAAGTACCGGAGTATCCAGTTGACCACGGTCCAGTGTTCTCTTCCCGGATTGTTCATGAACCGACTGACCGCTCCGACAGCGTTGTCGTGCCTTGCGGCTCCGGATCATTGCGTGAGTTGGGTGGGAACCGCTGGGGTTTTGGACTAGGAGGAAAGAAAATTCTAAGGCAATTAAGAATATGAAATATATTGTAAGAAAGAAAGATATGAAAAACTAGTGAATCCCACGAGTATAGTGTATTAGTGAGTACTCAAATTAAGAGAGGAAAATAGTTAGCAAACTCGTGGATCCCACGATTATATTATATTGATCAACCCTTGTAAAAATAATCAACAACCTCTATACATCTTTCTCTCTTCCTTATATAGTGTTGGAAGAGTCTAAGTTTATCACATGCAAGCGTCATGCTTTTCCTATCTTTAGTTTTCATGCACATGCAGTGTGCATGAAAACTAAAGATAGGAAAAGCATGACGCTTGCATGTGATAAACTTAGACTCTTCCAACACTATATAAGGAAGAGAGAAAGATGTATAGAGGTTGTTGATTATTTTTACAAGGGTTGATTAATATAATATAATCGTGGGATCCACGAGTTTGCTAACTATTTTCCTCTCTTAATTTGAGTACTCACTAATACACTATACTCGTGGGATTCACTAGTTTTTCATATCTTTCTTTCTTACAATATATTTCATATTCTTAATTGCCTTAGAATTTTCTTTCCTCCTAGTCCAAAACCCCAGCGGTTCCCACCCAACTCACGCAACGATCCGGAGCCGCAAGGCACGACAACGTGACCATTCCGGTTCTTCATGCACCCTCACCTTACTGAGGAGCCTCTTGTCAGGAGCACACGGGCTTCCTACGCAAGTAGAGGCCTCACCAACACCTAACGAATACACAAAACAAAAAAATCGAACACCTACAGAGCTCAATCCGCCAGCATTTCGTTCTCCAAAACGATTGATCCCCCCCTCTCTCCGTCCTCCCCTTTTTAATTTCAAGGAGAGCCCGTGACATCAGTCATAAAGACAGTCATTTTCCTCGAAGATCCTTCCCCACGATTTTCTCTCATCACACCGTTTATTCCTCTCGATTTGTGGGTCATTAAAGTACCCATCCAAATCACATTGTCTAGTACTTATTAGTCCTAGAATATTTATAATGTTTTATGTACATATAAGGCCTCGTTCGTGTCCATCCTTGCACACCCCCGTTCACACACATCCGGCTCCTTTCTCTCCTATGGCCGGAATCCTTCACGACAACGTAGAGTTGAAGGTCATAAATTCAATCCAACCAAGACCAATACATTTTCTAATGTGTAGTTTTTAACAATAGGGATCTCTTTTGTTAAGCATGTACAAGTTGTGCAAGTTGTAATTTGATTCTAACGATAATATGCATGCAATAAACTTATTACTATACATTATAATTGTGTTGATGTCCTTGAGTGGCATAATTAAATAGATGATTAAGTTCAACAAAGCTAATGAGCATTTTCTTGTTCGCAATAAAACATATTATGCCCAAATTCTACATTCAAATATTTCATGTCGAAATAGCTTAACAAGCCTTCATCCACTTAACAAACACAAAATATCTATAAAAGTTTGAGTTTGAGTCTTCTTTTTTCCAATCATCCATACTCTTCTTTGAGCATTAGGCTCCAATCATTCATCAATTATAGAATGATATGATATAAAGTTGATTTTGATTTGACACTTCAATAACCTTTAAGTCAACTACCATAATAAGTTCCACAACATACAAACTTTAATAGAGTCTTAGCGACTAGCAACAAAAAGGCCTAACATTTTTTGGAATGATCGGCTTTTCTAATGGTAAAATAGAAAATCCATCATTGTACAAGACTAAGAAATCATACCATAATATGTGGGGCATGTCATTGAGTATATAATATAGGCTATTATATTATGATAAATTAGTTATAAGAAGGAATGGAGACCTAAATGCTCAAATTTGAAGTGATCTTTAGACAAGATACTTTATTGTTGTTGTACATAGTTATGGACATACATAATTAAGATACTACACATGTAAAGCTCAATGACAACATCAAAGGGGATGTGTTTCTTATAGACTTTTGATTGTAATAATGTCCAAGCTTAAAAACAAACTTATTCACAACGAGTGATGTATCAATTTCTTCACCCAAATTAAAAGATGTTCCCCATTTTATGACCATGAAAATGTAAGAGTGAAAAGCACATCTAAGGACATTATGGAAATATGAATATTTAGAGATGAGATATTGTTATGATTATTTAGAGTACGCATTGAAGTTGTAGAATTACTCCTTCCAATGTTGTCTATAGGTTATATCAATTATGTTGTAATTATTTCATGGAATCATAAAAGTTGGACAAAGTTATATACTTATAGAAAGCTCAATAATACCATGTGGCTTTGATGAACTCAAATTACAACTCATTTTTTAGTTTGGAGCTTGACTCAGTATCACCTAACACTTGAATTGTTAATCCCACCTTTTGGGTTTGGAGTTTGCCCTAGGACTTCCATTATATCTTTAGTGTCACCTAGACAATTCTAGACTAACTACCCAAATGTCTAGGTGAGGAAATCTAGAAATTGTGCAATCCTCTACATTTATGATGTGATTATCTAAAGAGACCATTTCGTCGCCATCTTGACCACTCATTACTATATGGCAAGATGTCAATCAAGTCAATCTAAGAGGATGGCAGTGGGCACAATAAATCAATCAAGTTACAATGGATTATGTCTTTCCGTAAGTCGTAGGCTCCTTTATGATTGATGATACAACTTTTGAAACTCAACTCTACCAAATTACATACCTAACTTATTATCATATCAATTTCCTCTACACGAAAGCAACTAACATGGAAAACAAAAAGTCATAGGCAATATGGAGTAACTTTATTATGTATGATGGAGTTGCACATAATGTATAATATCTAGGTCACCATGTAGTATATCCAAAAATAATGTTTGTTGCAAGTCCTTTCAAGTGAAGTTGTTCATACATCAACTTATTGAAATTTAAGGCATTAACTACCTTTTCCCCTATTGTGAACACGTACCTAGCCTTTGTGTCCATTATTCTTGTTCTCCATTAGGAAAAAATTGCATATCAAAAAGGCGTCTATGAAATCTTGAACTCCCCGTATTTAAAAATCAATTGGTTTTCTTTCAATCATGCTTTCCTTGCTACGCTTGACAAATGTGTAGAACGGACTAAAATGTTGCTAGTATGTATTGAATCCCCGTCCTAGATATAAATCGAATGTTCTAATATTAGAAATTGAACTCCATTTGATTCTTACGAAAAAAAGAGGTTTTTCTATATTAATGTGTAATTTTAATCATCACAATTGCTTACATATAGAATTCATTCAGGAAATGATCTTGAAATTTCAAATCGCATTGAAACTTTAGGCAAGTTGAAACATTATAGTATTTTTGTTTTTAAAGTGGTAACTAGTTTATTGTTGGCCCACCCAAGCAATAGCCTACTTTTACATAGTTTAACCTTTAGATAGTATCATCATACAAGTGCCACTAGAGTCCAAGGTATGTTAAGAAACCTATACAAATGCCAATAGAACAAAATTGAGCTCCATGCAGATCATCTTGTCATAGATGGCACCAATTTGATGATCCCAATTATCAAATTGTGTGCAATATTCCAAGCCTTGATTGTTAATATACCAATACGTCCAATAGCCCAATGACCAATATTGTGTATGTTTTTCTACATGCTCACACCAACATTTTAGTTGTCACTTTTTGGTATCTTAAATCCATGAGCACAAGGAAACAAATCCAATATGTTAATTACAATTTAGGAATGTTTTTGGTGGGTCATATTTGTTACTTCTAATTGTCCCATGCTTAATCATACATCTAGTTTCTTTTGGTTTTCTAATGATGTAGTTGAGGATCGAACTATGTTAGTGCTAGAAAGGCTATGAAATATTGGATATCCATCTGCAAACATATTACTTTCACCTCGTAGTTATAAGGTCCAACATAGATAATCAAACCATGTTCATGTCTTTCATGTTGATGTTGATTACATTACCTCATGTGTGTGATTAGCTTCATAATGTTGACCGAAACAATGTCCATCTATTTCTTCCACTCAAATATCTACATACTCCACCCAAACCATCTATAGTTAAGGAAACTCAAAGTTATGTGCCGACATTAAATTCGTTGAATTCATGTAGGTAGTTGGACTATATCTAAATACTTTTCCTAATTTTCGATAATGTTGCACCTTGAGACATCAACAATCAACCTGTGATATTTTAGAAACATTGTCCAACTATATGCACACATCAAAACATTAGGTGTTCCTTAGGCAAGTATTGGTAACATAAGTTGCAATTGTTTCCAATTTCTATGTTAAACAAAAAGAAATGGTTAACATCATCTTCTTCATGATATTGATGTGCCGCCATTAGTTACTAAGTTATTTACTACGTTGTGGTACGGTAGAACACTATATTGTTTTGCATGCCCAATGCGACAAGTCGCAACCAACATGTTAGCATCAATGTTGACATGGCAACAAAGTTAGCTCCATACGCTCACATGGACTAATCACCTAAATGGGATGTTTGCGGCAAACCATGTTGATTCACATTTCTTTTTAAAGGGTCAAGTTTCTACTTTTCACTCTTGTGTTATATTAGAAAATGTACAACTGTAATGAATGTGTAGCTTCATGATTTTAGGAGCAAATCCATAGTGTGGATTATTTCAAACCAAAATTATGAAGAGTTTTTATAAAGAACATGTCAAAATAAAAACCCTTCCGTTAGTTATAAAATTTAAGGGTAACCTCCACATTTAAGGGTACCATGTAAACTAGTGTACAAATTTTATGTGCAACACTTATGGCGATTAGTGAGTGGGGCACCACCCTCGAGTCATATCATACCCATGCTGGAGCAGGTCACCTTTATTGAGATCCAAACCTTTCCTAATGACCTATTGTGGTTCATTCTTAATTACTTGACAACTTCTAAAGGACCCTTTTGGTTCCAAACATTTCTTAATGTCCTAACTTTTATTATTTTCTAGCTCTTGTTAAGATATTTCTAAATCTCATTTAAAAATTTTCGTTTTTCGTTTGCTTACCTTGTTCTAAATTCTATTTCTACATTAAGAAGATTTTCATGTGTTGTTTACAAAGATACAGTCCATCAAACATTTAATGGCAAACTAGAATTGATGATTCCCCCCTTAATACTCATTTAAAATGCCCTAAAAATGGGCATCCACGAAGCAGTAGTAATTCAAACATTCTTTGTCACACACTCATGTTTTTTTTTCCCAAAAAAATACTATTTCCATTAGTTATAAAATTTTATAGATGAGAATGTTATAGACAAATCCAAGTAGGGACACGATAGTTCCATCTTATGTGCAGGCCCACTGACTCAAGAAAGGGAGTGCACGCGCCCTCGTTTTAACATGATGGTTCATATTAGTAACTAGCATAACACCATCTTTATTGTTACTAAATGGAATACCAAACCAAACTCGGTTGTGAACAAGTTGATTTGCCCCATTGGTCATTTGTTGCATATTCTTTTCTAGTATGGGGGAAGTTGATAATTGTGTACTCACTAATAAGTACACGACCCATTATCACCGGTTTTCAAAGTCATGCTACATTATTCCCTAGATGAACATTCTCAAACTTGAATGAGATGCCACTTTATTCATCATCCAATATATAGGGTATGTCTAGCTTTTAATTATCAATGTGGTTGTTATTCCATCGTGACCTAAGTCATCGTCCTACAAACATGAATGTAGGCTTAAATTTTGTTTAAAAATTTCATTTCACTTGTTCCCTTAATCACAATGATTAAGATTGTTGAGCACTAACCAACCTGGGTGTCCTCAAGATAATTTATGTTCTGGTTGGACTCTTTATAGGTTGAAACAAGTTACATTGAACACTCGTGACTCTCACTTATAAGGGCCAAACTACCAATATTCAGGCAACATAATTAGTGACATCATCATCTAAAACCACACCGTTACAAGAGGATTGTGTTATTATGATCGCACTCATGGATGAGATCGATCGATACAAACTAATCGCGCAAGGACCTCATGCCTCATGTTTGAGAAAATGGTTTCAATAGTAACTTTCCATTCATAAAGACGAGAAAAATGTGAATACAATATTATGGGAATTAAGGAGTGCATTTTGTTATCTTTATGAAAATGTCTTAGAAGCATAAAGCACAAAATTTGACTAGTGTAGTGGATGGACACTTCAAAATATAAGCATATCTTATATAGATGGCCATGACAATAACCTATATCAAGAATTGATAATCTTATTTAACAATAAGTTCACCTTCACAAAGGCACACATATTTTAAGAACGTGTTTTGTTCATAAGACAGGGAAGCGAATTAATCGGAGAAAGATATTAAAGCCTAGATCCAGTTTGAGTGACACTCCAACATTTTTGTTTTTTATAAATAGGTGTGTCTACCTTTAGATCTTTTGTTTCACAAAGGACTTCCGTCACATCATCCACAACACCCTACTTACTTGCATTCATGCATTTTTTGGGCTAGGATCTCCATATTCTACTCAAGATGGTTAGTTTGGCAAAGGGATTGTAAAAATCTCTCTCTCTCTCTCTCTCTCTCTCTCTCTCTCTCAACCACATGTATGCAATTTGAAACTTGTACAATCAATCACACTTGTGGCCCTCTTGTATGGCATGAGGAATGCACGTGGCCAATGAACGAGCCATGAGAGGTGTTAGATTAAGAAAGGAAATAGTGAAAGAAGAAGAAGAAGAAAAGCAAAAGAAGGCAATGCCACAAGAAATCGCCACTATCTAGGTATTTCCTCTACTGACATGAGGCATGCGGCCATGTACAAGCAGTTAGATATGGGAAAGGAGGGTCATGAGAAGATCATTGACAAGGGATTTCAAATGCGCGATGAAGTTAATTAAGATTATTTGGAAGTGTACATGTATCAGTTAAATCACTTTAGACATAATGTAAACCATCGTTGGATAAAAGAAGAAGAAGAAGAAATCACCACTATCTGTTTGTCGTGTAAGAAAATGAAACGAGGGCGTGGTGTGAAAGTGGTTGTAACTTGTGGCCCGTGGGTCAATCAATAGTTAATTTGTTTGTTTTTGTCTCCCACTGAATAGGTTTATTTGGGGTAGGAGGAGGAGAATCGAAACGCTTCTTTGGAGTGAGTGTGTGTGTGTGTGAACATTTGACGAAGAAGAAGAGAGTAAAGAATGGAAAGAAAACAAAAACCAAAAATACAAAAAATGGAAGTACAAAAAAAGAACAAAAGAAAAAGGATAAGAAAAAGAAGAAGGAATATGTATATATGTAAGTGTATGTACATATTTGCCGCTTCTTTGGTTGAAATGTCAGTCAGTAAAGAATTTTGATTAATTGTTATTATTATTATTTAGAAAATTTGAATTTATGGAATTATTATTATTATTATTATAGAATGGTTGCCCCCCAAAAAAACGCGGCGTTGGTTGGTGAGGGGAGGGGTAGGTGGAGGGGATTTCGGAAAACTAGAGAGAGAGAGAGAGAGAGAGAGAGAGAGAGAGGATCCAAAGGAGAAAAAGGAGGACTGAAACAAATAGTCATTTTTTTATATTTGTATCTATGTATTTCGTTTGAATGTACATAAATAATTAGAGTAACGAAGTAAAAAAATAAAATAAGAATAATAAAAGTAAAATGAGCGCGTCGTATGTAAAAAAGCAGCCAAGCCCAGGGGCAGAGGCAGGGGAGGGGCTACAATAAAAAACAAATTGAAATTACAAAGCCATTTACTTTAGGAATTTTAATATAATAAGTAATAGATAAAAAAAAAAAGAGGCTACAATAAATAATAAAAAAATTTGAAATTACAAAGCAAGAAAAATTAATTAGGAAAATAGAAGGCGAAGGAAGGCAGCCCATATCCCATAACATAAAACATAAACATAAACAACATAAACAACATAAACATAAACATAAACGTAAACGTAAAACATAAACATAAACATAAGCAATAGCGTAGCATCATACATACCATACATACATACATTAGCATGTTCTTCTGCGTTATTTACAAACATGGCCGTATTTTTAACACTGTGCACCACCCACTTCACTCGCTCACTACTATATATAAAGCGTCTGTCTGTCTGTCTGTCTGTGGATGAGCAGCACCTGCACTTGACCATCTTCATCTAATCTTAACCTAATCCAATCCAATCCAATCCAATCCAATATCATCTGCATCATTTTCTTCTTGCTACTACTACTACTACTACTACTACTACTAGACGAGTCACTGTAGTCACTGCAGAAAACGAAGGGGGGGGGGGAGAAGGCAACGTAGGAGTGTAGCAGCAAGCAGCAAAGGAGCAGCTCCAGAAGAAGAAGAAGAAGAAGAAGAAGAAGAAAAGGTGGCGGCCATGGGCACTCCTTATCTCCATCTCCTCCTCACCTTCTTCTTGGTGGTGGTGGTGGCCATTTCCTCCTCCTCCTCCTCCGGCGGAGGCGTCGACGCCCATTGGGGCGGCGGAGGCGGCGGCGGCTGGCCCATCTACTCCTACAAGAGCCCTCCTCCACCTCCACCTACCCCCACTTACACCTACAAGAGCCCGCCACCTCCGTCGCCATCTCCGCCACCACCTTCGCCATCTCCGCCGCCTCCTTCGCCATCTCCGCCGCCTCCTTCGCCATCTCCGCCGCCTCCTTCCCCATCTCCGCCGCCTCCTTCCCCATCTCCGCCGCCTCCTTCGCCATCTCCGCCTCCCCCTTCTCCATCTCCGCCTCCCCCTTATGTCTACAAGAGCCCCCCTCCTCCTTCTCCATCTCCGCCTCCCCCTTATGTCTACAAGAGCCCCCCTCCTCCTTCTCCATCTCCTCCTCCCCCTTATGTCTACAAGAGCCCCCCTCCTCCTTCTCCATCTCCTCCTCCCCCTTATGTCTACAACAGCCCCCCTCCTCCTTCTCCATCTCCTCCTCCCCCTTATGTCTACAACAGCCCCCCTCCTCCTTCTCCATCTCCCCCTCCCCCTTATGTCTACCATAGCCCTCCCCCTCCCCCTCCTTCTCCTCCTCCTCCATCTCCATCTCCGCCCCCTCCTTCTCCATCTCCTCCTCCTCCTCTGCGATACTTCTACAGTAGCCCCCCTCCCCCTCCCTCCACTCCCTACTAACTAACTACCTCCTCCTCCTCCACCTCCATTTCTTTCTTTACCCTCCCACTCCTCCATTTCCACATTAAATTTGCCTATTATTAGCCTTTCTTTATCAATTCCTGTTTTCTAATCTTTTGGTATTCTTATGATCATTACTACTAATACTACTACTACTCCTACTACTACTATTACCGCCATTACGCATTGTTATAATTGTGTTTCTTCTCAATTCCCCTTTAGTTTCTTTTTCTTATGATGACCATGCTGCAGACCCTGCTCTTCTTGTCTGCAAAGAAGAAAGATTCTCCTGAGAATTCGACGTAAATCCATCCATATATGAATAAAATGAAATGACGCAATGAATGTAATAGAGCTTTTTAACTTTGATTCATTCGTTGAACTCGAGTCTGCTCATGCTTTGCTTTGATTTAACTTAATGTTACTTCCGTTTGCTTTGTGATACCAATGAATGTATCAAAATCCATTGCTTCATTAAGTTAACATCCTTTTTTAAAATCAACGAATCTCCAACCAGGAAATATATTAATGGTCGTTATACTCATTAATAATGTAATTAGGAACGATCGTTCATTCCTAATGATTTAAACTTTTTCTCAAATGGGTGGGTGACTTCTTATGTGTTAATGATCCATACTTTGAGATTTGTGTTAACCCATTGCATGGGGATCTGCATTGGATCAAACAGTAATTTGCTCCTCAAAGTACTATGGTAATGTGAACGAGGAAGTCTGGATCAACACTACCCATCTCCTTCTCCTTTACTCAATCTCTGTGTCCACGTGTCCTTTTAGCCACGAAATTCCTTTTTGTGAGCTGTATTTAGTGATGGATGGATGGATGTATGGGGCTGTCTTGTGTGACTCTGGTTTTTGGTTGTATCTTATGAGACAAAAGGAGTGTACAATAAATAGTAGGAAAACCCTTGGTTGTGAGTGGTCTCCACTAGGCTCTTTACTTTTTTGTTTTCTTGTTGTGACCATGTTTTAACGCCATGGATCACCTATATCATCATATAAGATGTGATGTGTTTGTGCTTTCTCTTTGATAACCAACTTGTAGTGATTGGATCATCCGTGGGCGAGTGATAGGGAAATGATCATTTGTAGACGATCGACGATTTACTTGTAGTATGTCGTGAATGTCGTAGTCTCTCTTGGTGCAATAAGATTAAATGATGATGATGGTGATATACTTATAAGCTTCATGGATCTGTGATCGCTTATTATAAGTGTACCGACAATAGTATTTTAGAGCATTCGTGTCCCGATACACAGATGGAACATGCAAGCTCGATGAAAGAATTTATGGATTTAATTGAACTCTGTTACCAACATGATGGCCACGAAGTGTCACGTTATAAGAAGATTGATGACCCTAGGGAAGTGTTGTAGATATGTCGAAGAAATGTTTTACCTTGTCTAGGAAACTCTTTGTTGAGACTAAATCTAGTTTCTGTATACAATGGTGTTTTTCTTTTAGGGCTCACGAAGAAGTAAAGACAAATAGGGCCCCTCCCCACCCACCCAAAGTAATGAATGTGAGGGTATTTGGTCTTGTCAATGTCTCTTCAATATCCCCAGCTTGACTTCCTAGTACTTTGTAATAGGCCTTTGCTTAAATTTATACATTCAATGTAAAGATTCCATGTGCCTCTCGTGTTTTTGCAAGCTTTGAGCGTATTAAATATTGTTGATCTTGCTCTTTTCATGTATTCAATACCGACATTCCGAGACTTAAGAAGGACTTAGAAACACTAATTTCCCAACAAAGTCAACATCAAAGGCAAAAAGGTTCTTAATATTGACGACTTCTCTTTACACATAATCACCCATCATTTGTACCATGGAAAACAATCAATCAAGTCACCAAAGACGTTGAATAATTTAATTGCGTAGATGTACATATAGATGTCTTATAAAACTAAAGGGATGATAATGGCACATTACACATTTTTAGAGATGTTTGAAAAATGCTAGACCAAACCATGGGGTTTTGCACCAAGTGAAAAGTATTCATGTTGAAAAAGAACTCCCTTGGTGACCAAGACCATTGCAATGCATTATATTTCTCTTGTGGGTTGCCCTGTTGCTCCGTTGTAATAATGGCTGGTGACAAGCACGTTTGGTGTCAGTAGAAAGGGTGATCATTTGGGTTCCATGTAACATGCACCACGAAGACAAGAGGATGCATAGCCAAAGTACTTGACAAAGCAAGATTAATTATTAGATTATGTGGACAACAAGAGGATGCACAAACAAGTATGTACTTGACAAAGCAAATATTAATTTTTCGATTACATGGACAGCAAAGAGGAAGCACATTCAAGTACTTGACAATGCAAAGATTAATTGTGAGATCATGTGGACAACAAGAGCATGCACACACAAAGTACTTGACAAAGCAAAGATGTTATTACCAAAGTGCTGAAATGCGATCACAATGGGGAGCCCAACCTTTAGTGCTCATAAGTGACCAAAAATAGATACAATTGAATGGGGCAAGGAGATCTCCTCAGTTCAATAGATCCAAGAACCTTCTTCAAGTGATCCACACAATTTCCATACATCGATATTTTTTTCCCTTTTCAATAGTTGATGGCTTTTAGCACCAACCATATGCGACAAACCTAATGCCTCACAACACCAATGTAATATCCCACATGTTACACTACCTCTCCACACCTATCATATTGTAAATGAGGTGTCGTGTGTAAAGTGAACAATAAATGATGTTGCAATTTATGTCAACAATCACACGAAACATAATCCCTGGTTATGTCTTTTATTTGATGTAAAATTATTATTAGTGCAATTGCTCACTATTAAAATACCAACTCAAGTTCACTATATCACAACATTAAATGTCAACATCTTTTGCTTTTGGTCAAATGCTAGTTGAGCTAATTGGCCAAAGTTAGATTCAAAGAACCAAATTGAACTAGCCTAGCAACATTGTTGGAACAACACAATTGCATAGAGCATGATCAAATTTTTATATCTACTTGGTTAATGCTTTTTCAGAGCTTCCTGGCTCAACAAAATACTTTTATGTCAAGTCATATTCCTTGGAGGTTGACGTCGCGTGTGGTACCTACCACTACCATAAGAACGAGCCCTATGAGCAAGGAGTGAACCACTCTACTTGGTTAATGCTTTTTATATGTACTTGGTTAATGCTTTTTTTAGAGCTTGATGGCTCAACCAAACACTTTTATGTCAAGTCATATTCCTTGGGAGTTTGAGTTTGTTTGTTGTTTTGAGACCCTTTGAGTTATAGTTTAGGTTTCAAATGAACCCTACCTCATAAATATATAAAATAACCTTGTGAGAAAGTTCTTATGTGTTTGTTACAAATTTCATTATCATGGCTCTATCTATATATTAATACCATGAACATGCTTTGATAGCAATGTGATGGTTTTTGGAGGAAAATGAATGTTGGGAAGTGTTCAACAAGAACATTACTTAATACTTCTAATAAACTTGTCGAAAGAGGTTCAATAAGAAGATTAACATGCTTAAATAAAGTTGTTACAGAGCTCTTCGATAGGAAATATTACACGAAATGTTTTAGAAAGTATAAGCATGAGATTTTGATGGAACGTGTCGAAAAGTGAAGAAAAGTAAGATTGATGAATAAAACTGTGTTGGGAAATTCGATGATGTAAACATGTTGGAAAGTGTTCAATCATATGAAGCTTGATGAATAAATATATCTAGAGGAAAGGTGTTCAAGAATATTGATCCTGTTGGAAAGTGTTCTAGACTAGGTAAATGTGTACACCATGCTTTTTAGATTAGGAAGAAAACACACACAAAAAGAAAACTAGAAAGTTGAGGAGGGACTCCTCCCCACACCTCAAACCCAATGTAATCAATGTTACGCTTACTTGGTCTTGACAAGGTCTCCATTTACACAATCGTGAACATTTGGTCTATAACTTTATGATACTTTACCAGATAAGCCTTGCCCAAATTATTCTTCCCTTGCCCAAATTATTCTTCAATGTGTACGTATGTGCCTCTCATGTTTTGCTCTTGTCCGGATATTAAACATCATGATGATCACCATGTCATCCCACATGTGGAGTGATCATGCCATCACACTCATGTGTACTATACTCGTACATCAGAAACCCACAAAGACTGATTACCCTCGACGGGCAATTATATATCTACTAAAAAGTTTCCATTGTTGACCTTGATAAGAATTTAAATATAATTTGTTTTGCAATGATCCACATAAAAGACAAAAGACAAAAAAAGTGACTCAAAAAACTTTATAGTTTATCGAGGATAAACCTACTAGTGTTCAAAAAATTGTAGGGATGATGATTGTCAATTGAACATTGATTATCCAAAGGGGAGATATTCAAGTTAGAAAGAGGTTCCCTTTGTGTTGTATTGTATAGTTGGTATAGCACTATAGTATCTAAGGGTTGCAAAAATGCACATAACTGAATTTAAAGTCATTATTAATTACATTCAACATTATGAGTTGATTATTGTCAAAGAAGCTATGTTAATGATAATTACTTCATAGTTATTATGATTATTATTATTATTACATCAATAACTATAGAGTGTTATTGGTCCCTTTCAAGTTGATAATGACTAGAAGACTATTCCAACTAATCTATATGAGGGTTGTGGTGTGTCTTGAGTAGGAGGCAATTACCCTTCTACCCAAAGAATTTGCTCACACCTCTTATCCATGCCTCTCAATGCACAACATGCGCTTCACTGGGTCATTGCCTCAAGGACATCCACTTAAATATCTAGAGTGATACTTGCCCATAAGATTCATATAGTAACAGAACTATGCTACATGTGAATACACCAATAAAGCAAGCCAACTTACTATGAAGATCATTGACAAACTATCCAAACAATGCACTAACCCACATGGTTAACGTAAAAGTGATTAGCGATTACTTAGAATAAAACATGATATAAACATGATCGTCGAGGATTGAATCATTTCCACTTGGCGTATCAGAATTGTTGACGTTGTATTGGTTCTACGTGGACATAAGATGGTTGATCTCAATTGTCACATCCACCATTAGTTCTTGACAAGCTTAAGTAATATATACTCGTATGTCTGTTGTTGTCATGAGCATGTAATTTTGTTTCCTATACTATTTTTATTGTGTAAGAGTTGCAAGAGCCTATGATTTTGTGGCTTGATACAAAGGTCCATAATGTGAGGGTGGGGCAAAATATGAAAAATCGCAATGAACGTGAAGACATGCAATGACACTTCAAACCCAATTTGACACATCACCAATATTAGTGAACATCATATTAACGCAGCAAGAACGTGTTAAATGCCCCCACTATGATAAACAACGTAACGTTAGTCATAGAAGTATTGGAACAAGGCAAGCAAGGCAAATAAAAAGTCGCGAATGCTTCATCAAAGACCTTAAAGGACAAAAACTACCTAGTTATCCGTGGAAGAAAAGAAAGGTAAAGGTTTATCCTTAATAACAATGAGATGAAATCCATGTCGTTTATTTAAGGAAAATGGGCACATCCAACATTGAAATATAACACAAACAAGAGGATTTGTGACCAAATGTCTAAACTTCACTAGGAATAACTAAGTCTTCTTACATCATGTGAGAGAATTAGAAGATATAAAAGTATTGGGGGGATATCCTCTCTCTTTCCCCCCAAAAAACTCCTTCCATTAGTTATAAAATTTTACAAATGAGATTGTTATATACAAATCCCTGTAAGGACGCAATAGTTCCATCTTATGTGGATGCCCATTGACTCAAGAAAGGGAGAGGATGACCATTGTTGGATGAAGGTTGGTCGTTGTCTTTAAAATCCGTCGGATCCGCCCGTGAGGCTATCATATTAGCCCTTTAGAGTAGTTACAAATTCACTCCAAATCTCTTGCATTAACGTTACTAGATGCACGGTTTGGTTGGAAAAGGCCCGTCTACATCCTTGTTTCCATAGAATCCAAAGAGTTATTGGGCTATCCAATTCCAACACAACTTGAGATATGACATTAATAGGAGTTTTGTGTCCGATATTGTCGATGGTGGGAAAAAAACCTCTTGTGCTTTTATCACCAAAGTCGACTCCTCCTCCTGATGTTCGTATTTGTCAACTGGGGCTTGCCATGATGTTATAGACCAAAATGAAGTAAAAAGAAGGAAAATAGATTGGATGGAAGAACCCGTTCCACCCGACCACCCCCAAGCTATGACCTAGACATAGCCAACCTACCACTGACGTCCCATCCCGCCGGATATTAGGATGACTAATACCTTGGAAGAGATAACACGATCGTCGAGATGAAAGCCTAGACCGCACCATCGGTGTCTAAGACAGTAGCCTTCCGACGTAACCCTTATGAGGGTAGCTAAGCCGCATATTTATACCTCTTCCTAGGCCCCTTGAATAGATGTGTCATTCTAAAAGGCTCTCCATTCATTGGTCCCCTTTTTAACATTAGTGAACATACCCTTCACTTATGTAAATATTAGCGACCTACTCTCACTTACGTTATGTGTACATAACATACTCCCCTAGATTGCACTACTTCAAAAGATTGCACTCCTGCAATATAAAGTGAGGAAATTGTGCCTTAAGAGTATGTGCGTTGTCGTGAAGATCCGTCACTACGTGCGGATCGTGAGGTGGAACCGTCGGGGTTCTGGACCGGAAGGATTCAAAGTCGGTACAAGCTTTGGCACAAGCTTTAGCAAGAAAGTACTTAAGATAGATTGGGAAAGAGAGAAGTTGAGATTACACGATTGAGAGAGATTGATTGAACTTTTAACTTTAGATTTAAGAAACAAGTTACACCATCAATTTGATAACGAATTTCTTCTTCTTAATTTCATAATAAAAAAAAACGTGTTTTTTTTTTTCCTCCCCCTTCCTTCTTTTATAGATGCTCTCATGCATATGATGCATGTGAGGGTACAAGACATGCATAAATTGCATGTTTGCCATTTGGCGCTTATGTATTACATGTGGTGCATGATAACCATGTCACTCATTTTAGCTCTCATGTATGAGAATTGACATGTAAAAGTACAATGATAGAAATATAATTTCAACTAAATAGCATGGCTTAATGGTAAGCCAATTGATTCCTAACTTGGAGGTGCAAGGTTTGAATCCTTCCTTGCCCTCCTTGTATATGTATATATATTTATATATTTATTTATCTAGTCGTCGGACGTCGGTTCGTCGGTTACCGGTGCCTCGCCGGATACCGGTGCCGCCGCCAGATGTCGTTGGTTGCCGGTGCGTCGTCGGATACCGGTGTCTCACTAGCGCCGGATTGCCGTCGGATGCCGCCGGATCACCGGCTCCATCGCCGGTTCGGTTTTGGTTGGCCAAAACCCTTTACGAGTAGCTAACCCACCTCCACTCTTAGTTCAAGTTACCTTGAACTCTCTATGCTCCACACATAGACACAAAGATAATATCTTTTGCTCCACCTTATATATGATGAGAGCCGTATTTGTTGTGCCTATGTGGGATATCTCACAATTTTCTCTTTTCCTTTCACAAACTTTATACCCTCATATCTTGACATTTAGTTGTCCGTTTCTCGTGTAATAAAGTGCATTCGAAACCTCCATCATTTTGTACTTAGATATTAAATTTATTTAAAATGTTATCTTCACAATTATTGTACTATGTGATTCATACTCGATTTCGTACGTTTTATGGGATTTTCACACTATTGCCGAAAATCTTCATGACAGCGTGTTCCCATGTGGCATCATCAATAGGTTTATCCATCCATTTGATCTTGAATAGCCGAATCTCTTTAGAATGTAAATGTTTAACTGTACGAGAATGAAGAATTTATTCAGGAATATGAGGTTTGTAAGCAAAATCCTCTAATGTTACAACATCTTGGATTGTGATGGCGTTATCACCAAAGCCTAAAAATGGTTTTAGTCGATTGACGTGAAAAACAAGATGAATACCAACGTTATGGGGTAAGGCAAGGTGATAAGCAGATGATCCAACTCGCTTAAGGATTTCAAATGGGCCACAATATCGTGGGGTTAACTTAGCGCCCTTGCCCATAGACAATGACGTAGAGTCAGTAGGGACACGCAAAAAAAAAAATTGACCAATAGTAAATGAATGAGGACGTCTATCCTGATCAACATAAAATCGAGCATGATCTTGAGTTGTTCGAACATTTTCTTTGGCAATATGCAACATTTGGTTCATGTCTTGGAAAAAATTGGGTGTATTGTCTAATGTATCATGATGAATAGTGACATCAACTAGGGCATGTTTTCATGGAGGATTCCGGCAAAAGGGGGAAAGGATGCCAAATGCCTTGAACGGAGAATTTTGGCCACAAGAAGGAGAACTCGCCGAATGCGTGTGCACACGGGGGGTGTGCAAGTATGCACATGAAAGGGGAGTCTTTATTAAAAACAAATGTACATATTCAAGTATTTGTAAGTACTAGGTAGATAATGTTATAAGGTACTTTAATGTCCCTCAAAAAGAGGAGAATAAAGTGTGTGATGAGAGGATATCGTGGGAAGATCTCTGCAGAAAAACGACTATCTTTATGATTGATGTAACGACCTCTCCTTGGGCTATAAAAGGGGAGGACAGAGAGAGAAGCGGGGGATCGATCGCTTTGGAGGAGGATGTGTTGTCGGTTTGAGCTCGGAGTTTCCGGTTTCTGTCCTATCATTTTCGGTGTGCTATGTTGTCGACCGAGTCGGTTGTATTTTCTGTCATTTAATCCATTACTAGTTTGCTGTGTTGGAATCTCTCTCTGTGTTTGGGTCCACATTCTCACCTCTATTTTTGTACGTTTCTGCATATTTACTTGAGTCTCCGAGCCCGTGTGCTCATCTTTCGGAATACGGTGACAAGCCTGGATCGGATACACGTTTGCAAGCCCGTGCGCTCCATAACTATCTCCGGCAACCAAACCGGAGAGTCACTGCAAGCCTGTGGTCTCCCTCCAGCTCTTTAGTCCAAGACCTCAGAGGTCTCGCCCCGATCAGACATGTGCACGTAGATATCCGCGACATCTTTGATGAACCCGACGTGAAAAGGGCGACAAAGGAGTCAAGATGAGGGGAAGCGAGCTTACAGAAGCAATGACGATGGTTGTCGACCACCTGGTGAATGCTCGAGAGAATGTGAGTGGCCTTGACAGGGCCATAGAAACGATAGTCGGCACAACGGGCCGATTCAATGATAAAGGTGTTTCGACCTACTTGGAGGGTTATAAGGCCGAAATGTTAATGCGGGACATCCCGGAGGACAAACAACTGTCCGGATTCCCGCGAGTGGTCACAACGAGCATTCACACGGATGTGCTCGAGATTCAGGCCAACTACATGAACTGGTTGGAGCTCAAGGGTGACTCCTCGAGAGGTACAACATCGATGACTCACCCCATATGTCGAAATAGGAGCTTATGGAATGGGTCGCGTCACCTAGCAAAGGAAGGAACACATCAGTGCTTTTCCAAGAGTTCGAGAAGCAATTCGTGCGACTGTTGGCACTGGACCACACTGTGCTCGATACGAGCAAGGTCCTATTGTTTATCAAATTGGTTGATCCACTTGAATGAGATAAAGTTGGTCTCTTGTTGGAGACGGACAAGGGGCTCACGACCGACTGGGCCACCGTGAAGAGAGTCTGCATTCGTTGTCTGGGTAGTTGTGGTTCGTGTAGCAAAGTCGTAAGGACTAAGGTTAAAGGGAGTTGACTAAATTTTAATAAGGCTTGTGTGGTGATGTTAGAAAGATTAAGGATAGGAAAAAGAAGAGTTAAAAGTAATGTGTGTGAGAGAGATGAGCATAGATGAGAATAGAGACAATGTATGATTGACGAAATGAAAATGTATTATAAGAACATGTCAAACTTTACATTAACAATACAAGATTTTACCAAAGTTACAATGTTCAATCACAAGATGTGACTTCTCTTTGCCGAACTCTTGATTTAAACCCTTGACTCCAACTTCGAAACACAAGACTCTTCGCAAATAAGCTAACTTGTTTGATTGATTATTTATTTTTCTAACTTTCTCTTGATTGATTGATTCCCCTCTTTTCCCTTTTACTCTTTTTATAGGTGCCCCCATGCATACAATACATGTGAGGGTACAAGACATGCATGAAATGCATGTGATGCATGATAGACATCTCGCTCATTTGAGGTCTCATGTACGAAAATAGACATGGGATAAGTATAATGATGGAAAGGCATTTCTAGAAACGAGTAACCTAGCCTAGTGGCATGTACTTTGTACTTGGTAAATAAGGTTGAGGGTTCAAGTCTCTCAAATATTATCGAATACAATATTTAAGTTCATTTTTATATCGTGAAGCACATCCTTCACAACACCGTGTTGTTTCGACAAACGGCACGAATGGAACGTTGCAAGGTCGTCATCGGCTGGCCCGATGTCGTGAGGATTTCCAATAACGGTGAGAAAACCGGGTGGAACAGGCGAAGTCGGTGATGTGCACTGAGTGCACATTCAAATAAATAAAATGTATATAGAAATAAAAAGGAAAAGGGACGGTGTTGTTTTGACAAATGGCACGAATGAAACGTTGCAAGGTCGTCGTCAATCGGCTCGATGTTGTGAGGATTTCCAATAACGGTGAGAAAACCGGGTGTAATAGGCAAAGTCGGAGATGTGCATTGAGTGCACATTCACATAAATAAAATGTATATAGAAATAAAAACAAAAAGGGATGGGTGCAAGTGCGTCGATAGAGTTAATGGATATAATAAGTGTGATGTGTACAGTGGCCCACATGCACATGTATAGGGTAGTGGGGAAGTGAGGGGGATTAAATGTACTTCTCCCATCACCGCTCTGGATACGGAGGCAAATATTTGACCGACCTATAACGTGCCTCCCTCCTTGTGCTATAAAAGGAGGGAGGGATCTCTTGTAAAGGGGTTGCCCCCCCCCCCCCCCCCCCCAGTTTTTTTTAGTTCCCCGTTTTTTAGTTGCTCCGTATTTGTTTTGGTCTTGTTTTGTCTGTTAGGGTTTGGGGTTCCGTTTTGGGTGTTTAGGGTTGGTTCTACTCGGAGCTCGATGTGCCGAGGATTCCGATTCCTCTTCGTAGCCTATCCACTTCTCTATTGTCGTCCTTTGATTAGCAGATTCCCAAAGCAATAGAGTGTTAACAATTTCATATCGCATAGTCCATCAACCCTTCATTCTATGGAGTATGTTGGCTTTATCTTGTATTGCAACATTCTATGCTATTTCCTGGACCTTCTGCAATGCACCCCAATGGCAACCCCTGACTTGATCCAATTAGTTGACCAAATTCATCTATGATACGTGCGTTCCATAAGATGCATTGATTGAACCAGGCAGGTTCAGAATTAGGTTGATCGCACTTGAGCCCTCATCTTATGTCACACCACGCCTTCCACATGGATGCACTGAATATATCCTCCAATTGGCCTGAGAAACTTGGTTTGAGATCCATGTTTAGAATCCATCCTGTTTGGAGGGGCCAATTGGCCCTTTTTCATGGCTTACAGTAAGCGAAACGTAACATCGATACCTAGCGTTTTCCAACAGTCATCCCCTGGTTGGAGTGCTCACACCACAAATTTGCCGAGTAGGGCTTTCGATTGTGAGAGGGGATCAATCAAACCCAACCCTCCTCTCGACTTACATAATGTGAGTATAGGTCACACCACCTTGGCCTAAGCTGCATGGTTTTCCTTACCATACCAAATGTAGTTGCGTACCAGACGCTAAATCTGATGTATACTTTCCTTGGAGATTGTCCAACATGATAGGTTGTACCATGTTGTGAGTAATACCTGGTCTGCCAAGTTATGATGTGACCTGCTAGCAAGAGTTTTTTCAAGCTCCAATGTATCAACTTCTGTTGAATGGAGTGAATAATTGGTGCAATCATTGTCTTCGGAGGAATGTTGAATCCAATTTGGAAACCCAAATATTTGGTGCTCGTTTGATCGCTTGCAAAACAAGGATAATCCACTTTTTCACTTCTTTAGATTTTCCAAGTCCCCTTACATGTAGGTTGCGGTGTCATCTACAAATTCTATATCTAGGAGGCTTTGGTGAGAGTGCGGCACAAGAAGGCCATGTAGGTTTAGATGCCGCAAGTTGAGAAACCTATAGTGTGATTCAGGGTATAATAGAAGTAAGGGTGGAGCTAGTGGGCATCCCTAGACAGATCACGATATCCTTAAGTTTCGATAATAATGTCTCCTTAGTCTCAATAGGCCTCCCTCACGCCCTTGTGATTTGCTATTCTACTATTTCATCTGTAGGCAAATAATAGATACTTGATTCCCAAATTTTCCAAACTTGATAATGGAGCTCTTGCTCATTAGGTAGGTTTCAAGAGCTCTCTTATCGAATAAAAATAGTGTTGCCTCTTTTAGCGTGCACTGTTATTTTTTCATGCACTTAACCTTATCCTAGCATTGGTGCTCGATGCTTGTAAAATTATTGTTGAGATGTTCATGATAACCTCTCACTTAATTGTCGTTGTTTAGTGAGGTTCAAACCCTTGACACTATTGTTCTAGTGGCTAGCTCTTCTATTTTATCTACACCCAAATGTTAACTAAATGTTTACCTTCTTCTGAGGATCACTATGATCATAATCCCAATCTATCATAAAACCTAGCATTTATACACTTTTCTCCCTTCGCGCACATCACATCACAATGTCGTCAGCATATGTAGGTACTACGTTACCATCATTGATGGCCACTCACAACACATGGGTATGCTTGATGTGTAAGAAGAGTGAAGTATTCATACCACTACTTAAAGGGAGGGGGGGGGTATCATCATGCCCTTCTTAACAAGAAGGTAACACTAAACATCTCAAAAAGCACATGTCACTAAATATGATGTTTAGTGTCACCTACAATGAGTCATTTCTATACTAGATAGCAATGCTAAACGTCGTTGTAAAGAAATGCACGATGACATTTTTAATTGTATGTATGTATGTATGATGTATGTATGTTTGTATGTATGTATGTATGTGTTGGGAGACAGGTCCCTCCGGATGGGAAGGGAGAAGAACAGTGCCGACGAACAATCTCGGCCGAGGCCGAAATCGGAAGAGGAGTACTCGGCTACGGAGAGCCGGATGATACAGACCCGGTATGAACCGGATGAGGAGTACTCGGCTACGGAGAGCCGGATGATACAGACCCGGTATGAACCGGATGAGGAGTACTCGGCTACGGAGAGCCGGATGATACAGACCCGGTATGAACCGGATGAGGAGTACCTGGCTACAGAGAGCCGGATGGTGCAGACCCGGTATGAACCGGATGAGGAGTACCCGGCTACGGAGAGCCGGATGATACAGACCCGGTATGAACCGGATGAGGAGTACCCGGCTACGGAGAGCCGGATGATACAGACCCGGTATGAACCGGATGAGGAGTACCCGGCTACGGAGAGCCGGATGGTGCAGACCCGATATGAACCAGATGAAGAGACATATTCATAAATATGTTTCTGAGAGTCCATCGAGGTTATGTTTGTAAATAGCCGAAAAGTCATATTAGTATAAATATGACTTAGGGCAAACTTTTAGTATGAGTTGTAGTTGTTGTCATTTTCTTGTTGGTGCAAGAAGAAGAGAGAGTACGTAACGTTGTACAAAGAGAGAGAGAGAGAGAAAGAGGTCGTTGCCTCTGTTGTAACCGCCGCCTGTGGCGAAGATCGTGAGTCCGAGGTCGTTGCCTCCGTGAACTCACTGTTTTGTACATTCTTACATAGTGACAGTTTGCAGCCTGTGGGCTGCCGTGGTTTTTCCCCTAGTTTGGGGTTTTCCACGTAAACGTCCTGTGTATCTTCCTCTTCTTTGTGTCGTGTTCTATTTCCCGTTTTCTGTGTATCATTCTAAGCTCGGTTGTGGCCGAGCGTTGCGCATAAGGAGCCTTGAGTTCCCGTTAGTATGTATGTATGTATGTATGTATGTATGTATGTATGTATGTATGTATGTATGTATGTATGTATGTATGTATGTATGTATGTATGTATGTATGTATGCATGCATGCATGTATGTATGTATGTATGCATGTATGTATGTATGTATGCATGTATGTATGCATGTATGTATGGATGTATGTATGTATGTATGTATGTATGTATGTATGTATGTATGTATGTATGTATGTATGTATGTATGTATGTATGTATGCATGCATGCATATTTCTTGAACATCACAAGGATTGATCGCGTGTATTTCTTGTTTAAGGACATGTAATCTTTATCATGTTTTCATTCTCACAAGTTAGTTGTTGCAAAGAAAAGGCAATTGCTTGAAAAATCCATGTTCTCATAGAAGCGCGACATTTGTATTTCCAATAGTTGTGATCATATGTGGAAGTCTTAAACCCTTAGGATTTCTCGATCCAAGAATCTTTGCATATGTAGCCTCTTGAAATTTTAGTTCATTATTAATCAAATATATAATATCCGGTAAAAATAGTTTTTGCATTTATAATATTATTTATTTCTGTGATGGAAGTTATCTTTGGAGATTTAGTCAATTTTTTAATATGCCAAATTTTTTTGTAACTCTTACAATGTTCAGAAGTTGTTGTAGTTTATGATCACGAATAACAACTTATCAATTATAATTGATAAGTTGTTATTCATTATCATAAACAAAAAAAAAAACCTATCAAAGCAAAGAAAGTACAATAAAGCCATACCATTCTCTAAATCAACAAGATGCATAGTCCAACCTCCAGAAAAAAGCCAGCAAAGGAGTTCGTAGTTTCTTTTTTTTGCACCAACTTGATGATAAATTCAATTGCTTCTTTTGCCACATCAACATTCCCATGAAGTTGGGCAAGATCTTAAAATAACCATCCATGATGATAAAGAAGGCTTATCAGGAAGCTTTTGCAACAAGTTAGTTGTTGTTTCGACGCCACATGACCTTTTGTCCTATGCCATGTTCACTCATCCCATAAGCATGAGAATGACCTTTTGTCCTACGCCACATCATTCAAGGATCTATGGCAATCACCAATAAACTGACATATTCTTTCATTCAACTATAATCCAATGGTATTGCCTGATCGAAACTTAATTTCCCAACCTCCAAATTCCCCCATTTACTACAAGCATGCAATAATACAAGACCAATTATAGGGTAATTTGAAAATGGCATCATTTTTATAATTGATACAGTCTTATTGAAGAGACCAGCATTTTCATAAGTTTGCCCCATGGAAGTATAATGCTCTATGTTTGGAGAAATGCCCTATTTTCTTATCATGTTTTCAAAAAGCCTTTCGGCCTCGCACAACTTCCCCCAACAACCACGTGCATTTAAAACACATATGAAGGTGACCTCATTTGGAGTGAGCCCCTCAATTTTCATATGTTCAATATTGGTATGTGTTGCACTAATACCTAATTGTTCTTGTTGGGCATACCCTGCAATTAATGCATTCCATGTTACCACATTTCGTACTAGAAGCTCTTCAATCACTTCTTGTGCTTTTACAAGACATCCACATTTCACATACATATCAACCAGCGCAGTGCCAAGCATAATATCTTATTCCAAAAACCCTTCCTGTAAATAACATGATGAATTTGTTTCCCCTTCTCTATGGCTCCAGTACTCCCCACGTGCCTTCAAGATACAGATAAAAGTAACCATATCTGGAGAAATGCCCATACTTTGCATTTGTTCAAATGAATCGAGTGCTTTGTGGCCTTGTCCATGCTGGACATATGTTGTAATGAGTGCATTCCAAGCTATTCACATCTTGAAAAGCAAACTTTTCCAGCACTTCCTTGGTTGTCCCAGACATACCACATTTGGCATACATGTTCATCAAAGTATTGCCAAATACCATCAAATCAGTATCCACCAGAGCCATATCCACAATCTCACTGTGAATTTCTTTTGCCTTGTCAATAGCTTCTACACTTCCACAAGCCTTCAAGATGTAAATCAAAGAAATTGTATTAGGAGACAAGCCCTCGCTTTGCATCCTTTCAAAACAATTTAATACTTTATGACATTGCCCATGCTCAACATACCCTTGAATTAGTGTATTCCAAGTGACAACATCTCTAATAGGACACTCTTCCAACACTTTCTATGCTTGTGCAATCGTACCACATTTAGCATACATGTCAACTAGGGCATTACAAAGCATCACATCCTTCCCAAGAAATCCCCTACTCAAAATCACATGGTGACAGTGTTTGCCATTTTCTAGAGTGCCGATCCTACCACATGCCTTCGTAATAGAAAGAAATGTGATCACATCCAGAGAGAACCCTTCACTTTGCATCCGCTCAAAATATTTCAGTGTTATGTCCATGTTCAGTGTACCATGTGATTAGTGCAATCCAACTGACAACATTTCGACTAGGGAGCCCTTGTAGCTTATGCTATTCTCTTTTATTTATTTATTAAACTTTTTTGTATATACATGTAGATGTGTGGTATGATTGGACCTTCACTTTTCCCTTTTCTACCTTTGGCCACACCAAATCACCACAACGGGATAAATTATGGTCATGCTCGTAACACCTCTAATTAAGGATACTATTGTCTACCATAAGATAGTAACTTGAAGGAAATCGGGCTCGGCCACAACCGAGTCCCACAATGCGAATGGAAGACTAAACAGAAAGTTAACAATGCACTTCCACAATGAGATGACAGTGTTTACGTGGAAAACCTCAAAAGGCAAAACCACGGGAGTTTGCAGACTCCGAATAGGATGACTATAGGGCAGAGATACTACAAAGTGAAACTCAAAGGTAATGACCTCGTGCTTTGTCTTCACGAGCCAGTAGTTACTGTAGAGAATATGCGGGATAATGCTTGGCCACAACAAAGACTGTTCAAGGTCTCTCTCTCTCTCTCTCTCTCTCTCTCTCTCTCTCTCTCTCTCTCTCTCTCTCTCTCTGTTACGCTCTGTACAACAGTTACACCAATTTACTCTTACGATGATCTGCGACCACACTCAATAGTGTTTGCCATAGGTCATATTTATACTAATATGACTTTCGGGCTATTTACAAATATAGCCACAACAGGTTAACAGAAACATATTTACATCTATGTCCCTTCATCCGGTGAGAGATTCTCATCGGGCTTGCGTCATCCGGTTCTCACCGGGTCTTCCTTGCCGAGTACTCATCATCCGGTTCTCACCGAGTTTGCGTTGTCGGGTACTCATATCCCATCCGGAGGGACCGAAATCCTAACAAACTCCCCCTTCACTCCGGCATGGGATGCCTCGTCAATCCGATCCTCTTCCTGCATGCATCTAGCTTGTCAGGTGTCAACACTTTGGTCAGCATATCTGACCCATTCTCCTCCGTGTGGATTTTCGTCAGCTCGAACTCCCAATCTTCTACTCGCTCCCGGATCCAATGGTACCTGCGCTGGATGTGCTTTGTCCTCGAATGATAGGCAACATTCTTTGCAAGGTGGATGGCACTCTGACTGTCACAGTAGAGCCGGTATTCCTCTTGCCGGATCCCTAGCTCTCCGATGAAGTCCTTCATCCATAGTATTTCCTTGTCGGCTTCCACAACTGCCACGTACTCCGCTTCCGTGGTTGACAACACAACCGTCTTCTGCAGCCTCGACTGCCACGAGACAGCTCCCCCTGCATATGTCATGACATATCTGGATGTTGACCGGTTGGTATCCGCATCAGCCGACATGTCTGAATCTGTGAATCCGTTGATGTTGCATTCTGCCTTGACTACCTCCAGAGATGCATCTACATCCAGTATTTCATGTTTCATTGTTGGAACCCTACATTGGTAGTTCCATTCCAAATCGGGTTGCTCTAGCCCCACCTCCAGTTCAACTTGTTGATGGCCCAGAATTTGAAGTCAAAGCTATTTTGGACTCCAAGATAATACGTAAAAAGCTTTATTATCATGTGGATTGGTTAGGATATACACCAAATGATCGTACTTGGGAGCCATTTGAGAACCTTGATAATGCCTCTGACTTGGTGGCTGAATTTCATCGCCAATATCCAGATAAGCCAAGTCTGAATTCATGCATTACGACTCATGGAAGTCGTCGTCAAAGGAGGGGGATGGTGTCATGTGTATACAAAACCCAATAAGCTTTATGGTGATTCGAACCCATGAACTCCTCAAAGAAGGCATACAACCCCATCCATTAGGATACATCATATTGTATATATTAAATAATAAATTCTATTATATCAATAGGAAATACATATAATAATATTATTGAAATGTCGCCACCTTGCATAGGCTAACGCATCATTGCCAAGGGGCATGCTTGCATGAATGCCAAGTGGCGATCATGTGTGTCTATGAGGTGGCGAGCATGCATGTATCCAAACCATGCTATATAAACATGTATTTGACTATTGATGAACCATTCTGGTTCAACGCCAGTCTTTGGCATATTCTTGTAAACATTACTCTCGTTATTAATACATTATCAAATTCTTCTTATCTCTCTCATATGTTTCGCTTCTCTTTCTCTTCTTCATTTTAAAACTTGTTCCTAACTTTGGCCCTGACACTGGGGACTCCGATTTGACTATTGATGAACCATTCTAGTTCATCACCAGTCTTCAGCATATTCTTGTAAACATTGCTCTCGTTGTTAATACATTATCAAATTCTTCTTATCTCTCTCATATCTTTCGCTTCTCATTCTCTTCTTCATTTTAAAACTTGTTCCTAACTTTGGCCCTGACACTGGGGACTCCGATTTCGGTCTCTTCCCCAGTTATTGTCGACTTCCGTAACCAAGGCCTTCTGATCAGTTCCGGATTCCCGGTCCTTCTGGCGAGCTTCTTCATATAGAAAACTGTATTTTACCCTTGCTAGGGACAGGTGTTTTCCTTCCAACCTTGCATTGCCTAGAGTGACAACTATCGTCTCCCAACTATCCGGGAGGGAACCGAGCAGCAGCAATGCGAGTACCTCGTCTGCTAGAGGCACTTCCAATGAGGTTGTTTGATTTATGAGCCCCTGGAATGCATTCATGTGCTCCGTCATGCTAGAGCCATCTTGGTATCTAAGTCTCACTAACTTTCGGAATACCGAGACTCAATTTACGGCATTCTTGTTTTGAAACATGATGACTATCTTCTCCCAGAGTTCATGAGCCTTACTCTCTTCATTGAAGTTGTTGTACAGCTCATGTCGATGAATCATCGAATGTAGGTTGTCGTCTTCATATGCACATTAATTCCCAAGTCGGTGCATCTATTTTGTTCGGCCATGCATCTCTAAACTGTACAGGAAGCCAAAGATCTTTGACCACCAACATGTCCCTCATCTTCAACTTCCATACTGGGTAGTTGGAGTCGGTGATCTTGAACATGGCGCCGAATGAATCTTCCATTTTCCTTTGTTGTTCGCTCTAATACTAGATTGAATGAAATCGGGCTCGGCCACAACCGAGTCCCACAATGCGAATGGAAGACTAAACTGAAAGTTAACAATGCACTTCCACAGAATGAGACGACACATTGTGTTTACGTGGAAAACCTCAAGAGGCAAAATCACGGGAGTTCGCAGACTCCGAACAAGATGATTATAAGGCAGAGGTACTACAAAGTGAGACTCTGTCTTTGCCAGCCGACGGTTACAACAGAAACTTTTTCTATCTCTCTCTCCCTCTCTCTCAGTGTAACAATACAATTACTACAAGCATGACAATACACACTTGCCCTAATTATATTTATACTCATATAACGTACGGACTATTTACAAATGTGGCCTCAACGGCCCCTAGGAAACGTATTTACATATCTGTCTCCCTTCCAGAGATTATACAAGAGATATGTCTAAACAAACCTTTGTCCCAATAGAGACTTAAGGTTGTAAGCAGTAACCCTAGCATTGGACACCCATAAAGGAAGAAGAACAAGTAGAGACATGTGTTTTCCAAATGACGAGAATGGTACAATTCTCAAACATCTACGAAATTAGTTCTGAACGCCATCTTCCATCCAACATAAATATCATCAAGAACCACACATTTTCAAGATCTTAGTAGCCATAAGCTTAAAGTCCAACCTTGGAATAGGACTATGAGGGTCACACCTAATATGTGTTGCCACGGAAAAGGAAGGCATTGAATATGGTAAATGGATTAATCATTTGGTGTAACAACCTATGACATATAATTGATTGTGGATTGCATTCTTATTTTCATTATCATTGTGTTTCATGGAGATATTCAAGCATCCATTGAATTTAGCTCATGTCACCCCCTTGGTTCATTATTAGATAGTTGGTTCTCAAGCCCTCAATGATCTACCAAGTTCATACTTTTCTCAAGCAAAAAAATCCATTTCATACTGAAGTACTTTTCTAGCAAATTAAATCAGCATACATCACATGCACAAACTCAAAAAAGCACCTATCTCAATTCAACCATTTCTCCGGTTCATATTGAATTTGGGTATTATAAATATTGTATTTCTTCTCCACTTTTTATGTTTATTTCTACAGTAACCACCCTATAACTTGTATTCTACACGATATGGACAATCAAGCATGAACATTGTGAACTAAGACAGTTATTCCACTTGAAAGTGCCAAGATTTATTCAACTATATAGACCATAGCATCAGCTTTGAGTCTTGTTTGCTTACAGCTGGTCAAGAGCTCACATATCCTTGTATACCATTCCGAAGTATAGCAGCATCAATCCTACCCTCAATTGTTAAAAACACCATATTTTCCATACATATGATGTAGAGTAAAATAAGCACACATAAAAAATATGTACAGCCACCCACTTCGGAGGCATGACATAATAATTACACTACACGTTTAAAACACCATATTTTCCATACATACGAATAGATGTAGAGTAAAATAAGTGCGCATAAAAAATAGCCACCCACTTCGGAGGCATGACATAATAATTACAGCTGGTCAAGAGTTCACATATTCTTGTATACCATTCCAAAGTATAGCAGCTTCAATCCTACCCTCAATTGTTAAAAACACCATATTTTCTGTACATATGAATAGATGTAGAGTAAAATAAGTGCGCATAAAAAATATGTACAGCCACCCACTTCAGAGGCATGACATAATAATTACACTACACATCTGATCATTGATCCTCTAGGATAATTTTTCTAGTATAGTACTGAAGTAATAAAAATTAATTATCAGGAAGAAACAGCAGCGACATAATACGCATAGTCCAGCCAGAAAGAGATGGAGATAAAAGAATGGATCCAAGAGCATGCATCTATATTGAAAGTCAATACAATTTACAAGAAACTTCCAAAGAATACATGTGGCAGTTTAGTAGCAAAGTTTTACTGGAATTGTGAGAAAAATCAAAAGACAATGTGCATGACACCCCATGTGAAGCTTCATTGGGAATAATTTGTAATTAATCTCTCGAGGAACTGGCTTTGGCGGAAGATTTTCGCCCAGAATATCGCTGCAAAAGCAAAAGAACCAAAATTAATATCGCGTTGAAAACTTGTTTTGGGGAATTACCGAAAGACAACTTGGAACTTGGTTTTATTTCCCTAAATGCCCTGGTAAAACCCCAAAAAAAGGAATCCATTCTTGATGTATTTCCTCAAACATCACAAATAAATGACAATATGACTATTCATTATTGCTCCAAATGGGGTTGACCAAGTGCATTTGGTAAGATAGCAAAAACTTACAAGCATTAGAAGAAATAAAGAACATCCCATATGTATATCCCCACTTTTATCCCTTTCAAATGCGTATATCCCCACTTTTGTCATTTAAAAGAAGTGGTAACTTACCTGTTTACCAAAGGAAAATGGTACATATTTGTATTTTATCATATGGCGTATTTGACGTTTCATTGTAAGAGCAAAGAGCACAATCCAGTAAAGCAGCAAAATTGGCCAGAATACCGGGACATCAAACATCGGAAAGAACGTCAAAACAAAGGCCACACAGAAGGCTTTTGTCAGAGCATACCTGTAAAATAACAATTAAGTTGAACGTTAACACAAAAGAAAATTTACTTACATGAAATGGTTAGAATCATTCACTAACGCAACTTGATCCCGAGTTGCCATGTTCTTTATAACCATTGCCTACAAATTAATACTCGAGTAGAAAATCTCAATGTGAGGATATTCTTAAAGACTCTCTTCCTCTTTGCACTTACCATAATACATAATTGTGCAGTTTAATGGATACACTAATTCTTTTTGTACTCAACATAGTGCTGCAGCGGTCAGTTATTGTGCTTTATAACCATTTTAGATCCGTCGACAGCAAAGTAGTAAATATGGTGGACAAAAACAAGATAACAATGCAGACAAATACTAGATTACAATGCAACAAGTACATAAACAGCACATCGAGCTAAAACTTCAGAGCGAAAAAGAATCAAATTAAATTCAGTAAAGGGGTGAAATAGCAACAAACGCACGTATGTAACCTTCCAATATATGCAAGTACTCGAGAATCAACAACCTTACAGGAAACATGGAAAAGTGTACAAAAACAAATTCTTCAACTTAACAATCCCGATGCTTGCATTTCACAATGCACATATGTACCACAGTGACCTCATGACTCGATAAAGGAAAATAGCCCCGGTGATCTTGGAGTCAAAATGTAATAGGTATCCAATAAGGCCGTTCACCTTAGATTCCACTTCTTAGGAGTAAATATCATGGGGCAATTATTCCTTGTGAGATTGACCAGGTGACTACCCCTAGGATTAAGTTGACTGTATATATTTAGAGTGGTAGTGAGTAGACATGAAACTCTTGTACGTCAATACGGATTAAAAAATTGTAGATATTGTCATATAGCATGGCTATTGAATCTACGGAGTGCATCTAACATGCACGTTTACTTTTCCTAGGTGCTCACATTAATAATCATGATGAATGAAACTTGATTTAAAATTTCCAGAAAAAATAGTTTTTAAAGATTACATTGCTAGAAACCTTGCTAAAGGTGGATTATTCAAAGCAGGTGCAATGGATAACTACAATAATATAGATGTAAGTTGTTCAAGCCATGCCTTCTTAAAAGATTAGAGGGGTTTACACAGCTCTTTCTTCACTACTAATCGCCAACATTTATGATACAAAATGGTCTGACATACAATCCATTGATCTGTGGGAACATTCTGTTTCCAGAGGATAATCCAAAAAATAATCCTAAAGAAGTACAACTACTAATGATAATTATTGCTCCATTTGAGCAGCTTTCAATACAACTTCCAGTAAATTAGGTGGGAGCTATTGACATGGCCTATAGCAATGAACTAGCCATGAATATATAAAAGAAAATTTGAAAGGTAGCAAAATTTTTGGTATTCTAGGATTCTTACAGTGTAGGAGAGGTTTATGGGCTCCATTATCATGAAAAGAGCATTGCATCTCATGTTTATTGACAATCTCCTGGATACTGTCATGCTTCTCCTAATACATCACAGAAATTACTGTTCTGAGTGATATTTCTTAAATCAGAAATTAGGCTTCTGACTAGCAATTGTCTGATCAGAAAAGCACAATATAGACTATGAGGTCAGCAGCAAACTCCGAATCACCGTTAAGACATCATAGATTACAATGATTCCCGCGCAATGAGAAAGAGATAAATACATGTAGTGGAAAGATTGCAAAGTCAGAATAATCCTGCAAAATGTTCAGAATACTTTATGTATCTGCTACAGGATTCCAATCAGAGATGGCAAGTCAATATCCTAAATCTGAGATAAGCATTAACATACCCCTCATGGTTCTACATAAGGTGATGATCCATATTCTCCTCACGTGATCACAAACAAATCATTCCAAACTACTATAATCTAATATACGTACTACTTTTTCAATACTTATAGACTATCTATCCTGTACTACTCCATTTTAAACAGAATCGATTTTCCCTTCAGAAGCAGTATTATATCCTTTACCACTGTTACACAGAAAAGATCCATTACTTTTCTTGAGATAATCACTACAAGATCCGTCTTGTAACTAAGAACAGAAAAACAGCCACTATGAGCAGTGGCAGACATTCTGCAATAGCATAATTATTATAAACGGAGAATACTAATTTTATACTTAGAGCCGACTAGCAGATCTTTCAACTCCAGACACAAAACCTCTCTCAGGAAATCCTTCCAAATAGCTATTTTAAACGGTAAAGATCCGTTTATTCAGCAAAGATGACATTGGCCGATCATTCGAAACAATGGATACTTGAAAAACTTCGTTTTTCCAGATCATTCCCTCAGATAGTACATAAAGGGAGAGTTCGTTACTTCAGAAGTGGTCAATATCAGATCCTTACACTACTACAACTATATAGAACGGAAAATCACGAATGGTTTCTTCATATTCTTCCACACGCGATTACTAAACACGCTGAAGATTTCGAGATGTGATGTATGAGATCATTCCTTCCAGCTAATAACCAGTAAAGACAGAACATTTGTTTCCTCGGCATTTGGTAAAACCAATCCTTCCAAACTACTAGATGAGAGAGAAATGGCATGAGATTCAGATCTACATACCAGAACTTGAACTCAGGAAGGCGACGAATGAAAGGCTTGAATTCATCGCTTCCTTTCGAAGGAAGGGAAGGACCTTCAGTTTCCATGTCGATCTGAGGAGATAGGAAGCCGATGAGGAGGTTGAGGAGGTAGATGCCGAGGCCATAGGTGACAATATAGAAACCTTGAAGGAAGAAGACACGCATGCAGTAGATGAATGCGACGGCAACAGATGCAAGCCATCGAGGGATGGTGTGAGGAGTAGATCTGTCAAGAAAGATCTGGAATTTCCGGGCTTGCTCGCTTCTCCACTTCACGAACGGGCTTCCTCCGCCACCGATCAGATCTTCGCCAGACCATGGAGTAGGGGCTCCTCCTCCACCGCCGCCGCCGCCTAGTCCTGCAGCAGAATCCATCGCTGAGCTCTTACTCTCGCTCTGTGTGTATCTCTCGACTGTGCAGCAGCGGAGGAAGGGAAACAGGCAGGCAGGTAGACAGGCAGCCTTAACCCTAAAAACTTTGAAACCCTAAAAAAACTTCATAACCATCGATCTAAAAATGAGGCCCAATGTTTTCTTCTATTGCTGGCCGTCTCGTTTTCCTAATTTATAAAATTAGCCCCATCGCCCAAACAACTTTGAATCCGTGTGTGTGTGTGTCTCTCTCTCTCTAACTATTTATCTCTCTCTCTCTTTTTTCTTTTTTATTTTGGTAAAAGCACACAATTATATTAACTGTATATAAAATCCACTTAGTTACAACACTTCTTCGTATCCTCTACCTATCATATGCCTATGTAGGGCGAGGGACTTTCTGTAATGCTACTAAAAAACCTGAATATGCATTTGAGGAAATGATCCCCACATGCTCTAACATCCAAAAATTCCACTTGAGAATACCTTTAAGCTTCTTTATATAGGCTTTCACCCCATGTCTATTATCAAACATGAAAGCATTACGTATATTCCAATTGTGTTGTAGACCCCAATAACGTAAAAATTGGAACAATATCTCTATCTCATCATTTGATCCATTTTGAACATATTGAGAAAAACCCCATTGTTGAGCTCTCAAACAACAACGGGTTAAAACTTGCCAAATGTCCGATAAGTACTTCCAAATGGTACACGCTATAGGACATTTAATGAACCTCTGTGTACTATCCTCCAATGGAATAGTGCAAAAGAAACAAGTGCCAAACCCTAGTCCTCGTCTCTTTAAGGCCGAACCTGATGGGAGCCCACCAATCATGACTCTCCATATGAATACCTTTGCACGAAATGGTAGATGGGAATGCAAACCACGTTGTAATATTTTCCACCACCTTGCATCTGACTTATATACATTCCACAACTTCGTTGCTTTAGGAGATAGCCAAGATAATGATGCCATCGCATGATGATACAATATATTTGTAGTGACCTGTAACAAGCGTGTACCATCTTGTAACCGCCAATCTACCCAAGGTGCAAAATTGGTTTTCAATGGCAAAGATCCTTGCAACAATGGTATATCATGTAATTTCTCCCAAATAAATCCATAATTTGGGGGAATACATAACCATCTCTTGGCATCTTCAAAATCTGACAACCTTTGAGATTCATTATCAACCACAACTTCCAAATGTACAATCCCCAATCGAAATAAACGATTGAATTGAGATCTCAACTTCTCTTTCCCATGCCAAAACAACACTCGAGAAGAAACAAGCAATTCGTTCTGTAATGAATTACAATATTCTCAATCACTTGATGGTCCCCATTCAAAAAGAGATAATGCATCTTGCCACGATTTTACCAAATGTTGTCCACATACATAATGTCAAATCTTTAGAGGAATACTTCCATTTAGTAGTGACCACCACGATGCTTGAATCTTTGTTTTCCCATGCACCAATCCTTCATGCTCAATAAAATATTGCATCATAGATATCCATGGTTGATCTTGTTGACATATATCTCGTAATAATGTAAATCTACGAGCCATCAAATGCCTTTCCAAATCCAATATTGTTGCACCACCTAACCTTTTAGGAGTAGCCAAATGGTCCCATGAAATCCATGTAACTCCCATCATTTCTCCGTTCCGCCACAACATGAACCAAATAGGTTGTAACATGCTTTGTAATGCCTTCTTAGTCTAGGGAAGTAAAGGCAAAAAATATAATAACATGGGTATCAAGATACATGCACCACTTTGAGTCGTACATGAAAGGGCCATAATTGAGACTTGCAATACATAAATTTGTCCCTCAATTTACTACCAATCCAATCAATCAATTGAACATTTGTAACATCAATGCCCAATGGATAACCCAAATGTCAATATTTTGAACCTTGTGTAATCACTGACCCTTGGCATCCCAAACATTCCAAATCACTCTCTAACTATTTATCTCTCTCTCTCTCTCTCTCATCCCGATAACACCACAAGGACTCTCCGAAAGACCTAGACACCTTTGTATGACTCCATTGGAAACATAACTAAAATGACCACCCAAGCTTTTATGGAGTTTGCACCAGTAGCACCCTTGTTCGTGCTCACACATATATTGTATTAATATGTTTGCCAATACATAGTTCTCTACTTTACTATATGACAATATGGGTGGGGGGGTGTAGGTACTCAACAATCATATGAATTGAGCATCGATTTGTATTCATCTCGCTCTCAATGTGTATATATGTAGTATATGTAGTAGTGGAGCCTTGGATATGCTTATGGATAGGAATGAGCATGATACATCTTCGTTGCCATGAGTCCAGCCTTAGACATATATGCTTATGGATATCAATGAGTACAATATATGTCTTCATTGCCATCAACGAGACTACCAAAACATTTGTGTTATTTCTATATTAAATGGGTGTTAGTAATAAGTATGATGCGTTTTCTTATCATTTGCTTAAGCATTCACAAGTAAATCTTCACTCTCGCACGCCTTTGTTAACCATGGTGGTGGTATAGAACTCACAACCTAAATATCTTCAAAGAGTAGGCATGACTATCTCTCTATTTTTAAATTATCGAGGTTCTTTTAGGTGTAGTTGCGATCAAAGACAAATCTACCCTTTATGCTAGCTAATATGCTTGGTTTAAATTTAATCATGTTTGTCCACTTATGTCTACAAAATTTGCAAGCCTACATCGATATGAAATGTATGGGATGTGTACATAATTGAGTCAACCTAATGCTTAAAACTTTGGAAGTCTGACTTAACATTGTGAGACCATCCTCCGTGTGCAAGCGAGCTTCAACAATCCATTACAACAAATTAGGAGAAGTGACAGCTCATAAACTCAAACCTTACCAAAATTGCACATGAAACTCATATGCAATTTTTGACATCTTATATTCTCGTGTGGATATCATGTATTAGCGTTTGGACATACACGTGAGTCTCTTATGTTATGGAATTTAATGACTTTGTCCATGATTGCATTTTCTACTTAGATATGCAATCACAATGCTCGTATATATCTCACTTCAGGATTTAGTTGGGGTTCTCGTTTGTACTAGAACATGTTGACATAATTTTTTCGATTACCAAATTTATATCATACATGCACTCCCTACATGGAATTTTCTCATTTAAGCGGAGCATTTGAAATTGGATCGTGTATGTTGTCATTAATGATACATACAATTATTCATCCTCATACCACCAAAACAAAACAACCCAATCTTCAACCATGCAATATAGTCATATTTCTATAGTTGCTATATAATTCAATGCAATTGCATGAATGACCATAACATCATAACACGTGAAAAAAGGATGTAGCATGCAACATCGCAAACTTTTAAATAGATCATGTAATTGATTTCTACAAAGCAAGGTTTTATAGTGTTGACATCACGTGCTTACACAAGAAAATATTTTTTTCATTATCTTATCGACTATATATAGACCAATTTAGTGATACTTTTAATGCTAGAAACCTTATAGCGCTAATAAAAAATCATTTTGTTATGTTACATTATTTTTTCTCAGCAATAATACACTAATTCTTACATTGAATCTCCCTTAAACCATGAAGTACTTCTGACCCCATTCCCTTTGGAGGATATCGAGATTTACAACGATATTCAAATCCAAAATACAATGACAATAAAAGATTGAGGTGTCAACCCACTCAAGCCTTTGTGTGTTCACCCATAATTATTGTAGATTTGATCTCCTAATACCTAAGCATAATATAATATAGTGCTCTTTTCCTTTTGTCCTCATGTTTTTCTCGTGTAGGAGGGACATTCATTGTGAATAATCTTAGCATACATTACATTATCACATGTTACAAGTGAAAGGAGACTTTTGTACCCGATCAAGATAATCATAAATTTACAATTAGGTATTGAGAAACCGTTGGTATAACAAATGCATGTGCAACCCTTGAGCTAGTTCAAAAAATAGGGCTTCTCAGACCTTTTTTTGTTCCTCCTACATTCGTGTGTGGGTCTTTTTTATCCATAACCATGAATGTACATTCTTTAAAGCTATTTTAATGTTTTTAAATCATACTACCAAAGCAAGTAAAAAAACTACTTACAACGACCATCTAGGCAAAGAAACTCACCGAAAACTAGGGAAGACACAATAACTTACTAAGAAGTTCCCAAAAATAAAGTTCCCTTAGAATTCAAGTATTCTCAATTTATTGAATAATTTCAACACCTAAACGAGCTTGAATCCACATTCAAGCATAATATAGAGTTTATAGACATTTCAAATTGCAAATTCATTCATAATATATGAATAATTTACAATAATTGCAATTGCTAAGGTAGACGTGTGAGGGCTTTTGCTATTCGACATGTTGGTTGATGGTATGATGGTTATGTTTTCTTGTATGAGTTATTTGTAGCCTTTGTGCATCTTTCCATTAATACCAAGGTGAATCTTTTTATTCAAAATACAATAAAAAATTACAATACTATATAAGAATATCAAGAGAATACATCATATTTTATTGCAGATAGCTCAATGCTAATAATATTCACACAACTAAACATAAGGATTTCGCTTGTCCCTTCCAAAATTGAAATCAAGATTTTACAAGAGTCATAATCCAAAATTTGATCGTTAGAATAAATGGGTGGTCCAAACCAACTAGAACTAGACAATTTCAAGGTGAATACAATACGTGTTAAGATTCATGATAGCACTTTACAACTTATTAGGAAAAAAGATTATCTTGTGTAAGTTATTAAAGAAAAAAAACTAAATACACACAATACATCACCAAAAATGGTATGTGGAAAACCCCCAAGGGGAAATAAACAACCATGGGACCAAGTCCAGAAATAATTCACTATCAACAGGTACATTTTGTACACCAAAGTTTTACTCTAAAAAGACTAGAGCACTATGCCAAGAGGAAAATAATAACTTAAAAAACCTAGCCAACAAGACAAAACAGACCACCAAAAACTCACAACATGTAGCTAGTAATGGAGGCGGTGCTGTTCAAGATGTTGGTGTCTTATTGATGTACTCCAAGGCACAGATGGAGAAGGCAAAGAAGCTTAATATGTGCTCTTGAAAATTCTGTTCTGCACTCTTACAGAAATCTGCCTATTTTTCTCCCTTTTTCTTACTTTTAAAAGTGAGTATACATATAAGTGTGACCCTTTTCATGTTATATTAAAATAATGACATTTGGGCATCCATGGCCCATTCACACGTAAAGACGTGGCCAGAAATACTATCAATATGTCATGTATGATATTTGGTACATGTGCACATCACACAAGTGCAATATGTTAGTGCCAACATCATATGCCAAATTGTATTAAAAAATTGTTTCTAAGGTCATCACCCATCAATTGCCATAGACAACATATTGAACTAGCCCACATTAATAGAGATGATTGACAATGAAAGAAACAAAGTGGACAAGAACAAAATTTCAACAACTTTGAAACATGGATCAATTCTAATGCTCCACTAATATGCCACAATATATTGCCATGTGGGAATACTACTCAATCCGCACACATGGTTCCTGCTCAAATCTAGGACTTGTTTGTCAAAATTATAAACCCTGAACTGGCTTTTACCAGAGCAATGCTACATTTGCCATTGACCTAGTTTATCATGAAATTTGAGGGAAGGAGACCTATATTTGAAATGGTCGGAACCTCTACATAGAGTGCTATGTTTTTCACAGAAGTCTTATTGATGGACATGAGAGCTTTAAATTCACTTACCTGAAGAGCACTCATCACTTACTTCAATGGCACCTCAAGGATTTCAATAGATCTTTTTTTGCCTATCCAAAGATGAAAATTTGCTCATCTTGTCTTTGCATGAAGCATTTGCTTTACACACTTCCATCTCAAAATGTAGAATCTCGATGGATATGAGCTTTGATTCTATCCGCCTCTCAAGAATGGCACATATCTATTCTCCATGTAGACAACAATCTCATCTTGAACCATTCTTCCCCTCATTCTATCTGTGCCTGTCAAGCTGATGCACAGATATTCTCCATGTAGACAATCTCATCTCAAACCATTTTCCCTTCCATAGCAAAATGCAGTATCCCTACATATTCTATATTCTTTTCTTGTTGATTTATACATATTTTCCATGTAGACATATGCAGCTGCACAATTTTCATCCAACAATAACGAATGCTAAACTGCCCAACTCCCAACCTAACATTCCTCCATTTTCTGTAAGAACCCAATAAATTAAGGAATAGTGGAAGAACGTTAGTATGAAGCCTCACATCTATTTTTCTTTTAAGTTGACGCATATATATTCTCCATGTAGACATATGCAGCTGCACACTTTTCATCCAACAATAATGAATGCTCAAATGCCCATCTCCCAAACCTAACATTCCTCCATTTTCTGCAAGAACCCAATATACTAAGAAATAGTGGAAGATGATTAGGATGTGATACCTTGCCAAGCATGCACTTCACTTTGTCAAACCGTCCAACCCGGCCAAATAGGTCAACCATACAGGTGTAGTGTTCTAGTGTCGGAGTGAGATGATAAACAAACATTTCATCAAATATCTTCTCTCCCTCCTTCACTAAGCCTGCATGACTGCATGCGCTCAACAAAACAACAAATGTAACCAAATTCGGCATAACATCTTTTGACACCATTCTTCTATAGAGGTTCAAAACCACATTAGCATGACCCAATTGGGCATGTCCAGATATGAGGGCACTCCAAGACACCACATCCTTCACTGGAATCTGCTCAAACATTTCACGTGCTTTATCCAATGCACCACATTTGGAATACATGTCCACCAATGCATTGCCAACCATAACATTTTTTTCCAGTAAACCTTGCTTCCTTACCTCGATCTCTATAACACTCCCCATCTCCAAAGACCCCACAATGCCACAAGCTTTCAAAGTGCATACATAAGTTATCACATCAAGCCTAACTCCTGTGTCTCGCATCTGCCCAACGCATTTCAACGCTTCATGACCGAGCCCATTTTGAGCATATCCAGCAATCAGGGCATTCCAAGATACGATATCTTTCACTGGTAGCAGCTCAAATACTTCTCGTGCTTTGTCCATTGCATCACATTTGGAGTACATATCCACTAATGCATTGCCAAGAACATGCGCTTTGTGTAATAGTCCTTGTTTCCGAATCTCAATGTCTATATTTTCGCCGACCTTTCGAGACCCCACAATCCCACAAGCTTTCAGAACACAAATATATGTTACGACATCTGGAGTGACTCTAGCATCTTGCATCTCCCTGTAGCATTCCAATGCTTCATTACCGAGCCCATGTTCAACATATCCGGTCATGATGGCACTCCAGGATACAACATTCCGAACCTGAAGTCGTTTGAACACTTCTCGGGCTTTCTCTAGCGCACCACATTTAGAATACATGTCCACTAGTGCAGTGCCGAGCACAACATTTTTCTCCAATAACCCTTGCTTTCTGACCTCTGCCTCTATCTCTTCCCCAACCTTGAGAGACCCCACAATGCCACAAGCTTTCAAAACACTCACAGAAGTCACCACATTTGGACAAACTCCAGCAACTCGCATTTGTCTGAAACATTGCAATGCTTCATCACCGAGACCATTTTGGGCATATCCTGCAATGAGGGCACTCCAGGACACAACATCTCGTTCTGGAAGTTGTTCAAACATTTCTCGTGCTTTATCTATCTCACCACACTTAAAATACATGTCCATCAATGCGGTGCCAAGCACCACGTCTTTTTTCAATAACCCTTGCTTTCTGACCTCAACCTCAACAACTTCCCCAATCTCTAACGACCCGAGCACACCACATGCTTTCAAAACACATACATAAGTTACTGCATCAGGGAGGATTCTCGCATCTTGCATATGTTCAAAACATTCCAATGTTTCAACAGCAAAGCCATTCCGAACATATCCGGCTATGAGGGCATTCCAGGACACAACATCTCGGCTTTGAATTTGATCGAACACTTCTCGAGCTTTCTCCATTACACCACATTTGGCATATGTGGTAATTAGGGCAGTGGCAATATAAGCATCTTTTACGATTAACCTTTTCTCAATTATAATATCATGTATTCTCCTCGCTTTCCATATGTTCTTCTCTCTCCCGCATGACTTTATTGTATTTAAAAGCTGAATACGATCGCAAAAATGAGATGCTGGTAGATAATCTTGATAGTCATCAGCTAATTTACCATTAGAGCTGACAGAATTGAGCTCTTTCAATCTGGTTTTGGCAAAAGGTGGATGTTTCAGGCCATGGATCCAAAAGGTCTTCTCTGCTTGCTTGTGTATGTATGAAGACAAGGGATATAGGGTGGTTTCTCTGTGATGCGGTATAAGTAAAACACGATTAGGTTATCTAAAACAGAAACACGTGAAGATGAAGCTTCAACCTTACCTCGGTGTGTCGGGTGTTACTGCAAAAGTCGTATTATCGCAGGGTTGTTTATGTGGAGAGCAAGGATTCATGGTTTCTTCCTACTCCGTATTTTGTGTAGAATTATATATGTACATAATACACTCCAGCATGGAGAGAGAAGGGCACAGCTGTAATTAGATAAAACCTCTTGGTAATGTTTCCATAGGTGAGAGAGAGACTACATATAGATATAGATTATTAGATAGATAGATAGATAGAGATTTATGGATAATTACGGGCCTGCCCCTCCTATATTATTTAATTGATTAGCACTATAACATCACTTGCCCGCACATACCGGTTGAGTAATACATCTCACAAATATCGCCTTCTCATTCGTCCAAACGTGCACACATATTACCGCTTTGTCCTTGCATGCTTCAAAACTATATATTTTCCAACTCATTATGCTCCATAAATCGATCCATTTGTTAAGGCTCGCATTGCCCCGATGTATAATGCGGAACATACCTTGTATGCTCGAATATCCCTTTTTTCGGTTTGTTATTCCACGAAAATATATTTGCATTAATAGTAATATTGGTTGCACACTTTGCATGAATATAACACGACTGACTTAACGATTACAACTGTATCAGGCTGACTAGTGTCAAGTGACATGGGAGGAGTATATATGTATACTAGTATTGCTCGTAATGCTAATCGATGCATAAAAATCAAGTCGCTCTATTCACAACAATGAGTATGAAACTAAATCGAGGCATTAATCATCATGCTAAAACGATCGTGTAGATGGATCGAATGAACAAATGGTGATGATTTGCCCGAATTATAATATATAGTGGAGTGTTAATTAACATTAACATCAGGATTAAGTGCAACAGCCCTACAATTAAGAGGAAATATACAGGAAAAGGGTAAGGGGACTGTAAATATGTATGTATATCTACCCTCCCTCCCTGCTCAAAACCCTAACCCCTTCAAATCACATAATAGCCTTACAGATAATTGAATCGAGCAGAGAGCAATGGCGAGGAAGGAGAGAAAATCGCCTGAGTTCCTTCATCTGCTCGCAGAAAGCGTTTCTTCCATCCATGACACTCTCACGGTAAGCTTTATACATATCTATCTGTATGCACATGAGACAGAGATGATCTATATTCATATATATATGTACGTACATCTGAGAGGGAGAGAGATGACGGAAGGTGATGTTCGATTAACGGCCACGATGGAGAGAAATAATTATGATGATATAGTAACATCCACGGGGTTCCAACATGACCCATGAGATCGACAATCTTCAGAAAGCACTCTCTCCCCAGCCATGCTGATGGTGGATTTTAAAACAGTTGAACATAACAAACACAAGAAAACCCAGAAATGAAAAACTAGACCTGTTTGGCTATGTGGTCGTGTAAAAAGCATTCCCAGTGTTCTGTCTGCATCAACAGTTCTTTAAAGCTCGTGTAAACTTATATCAACTCTTGAGCATTATGCCTGGTTTCTTGATATTGGGGCATTCCAAAGCTACATGTGCTTCTGATTCTTGTAATTTGATGAAACATTGGTGAGCTTTTCCCTTTTCTGCTTAGTATTTCCTCGTAGCCAATACCCAGTTTTTATTCTCAATGTGTCTGAGCTCATGTGCGCCAGCATGATGCCACATCTCACTTGCTTAGAAATGAGTGTCCAGATGTGGGCTTGGATGTCGGCCAACCACCCTCGATAAATTTCCATATAGTGAGCATTAGTACTGCCGCAATAATACTTGAACTTTGGCCGTTCTCCTTTTTCTTTGGATGGCGTCACATTTGGCTGAATAAAACATGGACGCATGTCTCATTCTCTTTTCTTTTCCTCTACTGGTATATATTGAAAGTAAGGAGATTGCCTCCCCAAGGCTGTATGGAAAGTTATGGAGTATGGGGGTTGTGCTCTGAACCTCTAAAAATGATGGCATTGAAATTTCTTTTGTATTTTCTATATTTCATTCCATATTCTTTTCGAAATACTTCCTCCCCAAACCTAAGCTCCATCAAACAAATTTTGCACCACACTTGCATCAAGTACGATTGCTTGTGTCCCATCTTTGTGTTCTGCACAAGTGGCACGTGCTCTCAAATAAGAATTATTGGGCTTTGCTGGGCTGCACAGTACACAATGGGCTGCTGACTTCAAGATTTGACAGTATTTATCTCCATGACATTGATCTTGGCTACATCAACTGGTTGAGTAGGTATGCCAATTTTGAGGTATTTGTAACCACTTCAATTTCCTCTTTTTCACAGTACACTATGGGTTGCTGTTTTCAAGTTTTGACAGTATTTACCACAATGACTTTGATCTTGGCTACATCAACTGGTAGGTCACTATGCTTACAGAAAGAATAGATTGTATCTAAAGGCATTTGCATCTCGTATGAGAGTATTGCAAAAGTGCAAAATTGTCTGCATAAATCAGAAGCAATTGGAAACATCCAGTAGCTATTTTTCCCCATTTTCTCGTAACATTTGTTGGAGGAACTTTTCTAATTATTCAACAGGTAGATCAAATAGTGTAGTTGATAGTGTGCATGAGTACGCCATGAAAGTTTCAACCCCATGGTGCTCGTAAACTTCATAGAATTTATGTCCCTTGAAAGTATTATGCAACATCTACTCTTTAAATGTCTGCTTTGCTGTGGACCAGTTGCAAGTATGCGTGAGATTCATTGGATCTCATTATTCCATGCATCTTAGTGAATGGATTGTAGCATCTTACAACTAAAAAGAGAGGGAAATAACATATTCTTAGAAAGATTTGTCCTTATTTCATAGCTTAAAAATTTAAGACATAATTATTAACTGTGATGAAAGCAAGATACCTTTTTGTGCATTAACACATATATAATTAGAGACACAAGCACAAAAGAGAGAAGCGACAAGTGTACAATTAAAAAGAAAGGGAAATAGTGTAATTTTGAAAGATTTGTCCTTATTTTTGTAGCTTCACATACATTAGCGAGGGTTGAAATTTCAAGACATTAGGCTTAACTTTGATAAAAGCCATTAGCGAGGGTTGAAATTTTAAGACATAAATATTAACTTTGATGAAAGCATGCATTAACGCATATATAAGTAGAGATACAAGTACAAAAGAGAGAAGTCAAAATTGTACCTGATATTTCCACATTGAGAAATTTAGGTATTTAAGAGCACACATTCAATATATCCATTAGCAAAGCAAGAAATAGACATAACACTAGAAACATAGAAACTCTACTCCAAGGGCTGAGGTGCTGTGCTCTAAAACTATGATACAAATCACAATACCATTTAATCTTTGTTCAAATCAGGTTACAAAGTCCTTAAGTATGCTGCATTCTAAGCTTGAGCCGGGGATTAATGATGCCATCGCATTTTAATTTGAGCTTGGCTAACCATTTATTGAGTGTTCACTAATGCAAAAATATTTCTTGTTCGAGAATTGATGACTATCGAAATGGTTAATCATTGAACAGCTTGACCCTCTTTCTTTGAAGGGCTCATACTCCTACATGTATGTGCCTCTGGATCTTATGGTAACTTCTTCTAAAAGCATATGATCCATTGCTTTTTTAAGTATGGTGAAATCTCTTGAAAAAGGGAAAAACCATATGTGAAGATTGCCATATGAAATGCCTTATTGTATGTTAGATTTTGTCATAAACACTGGATAGATTTTTATACAACAGACAATGTGTAAGGGTTTCTCCATGCAGCTTTCTGAGTGTGATTGTACTCTGCAGTTGTTTAAAGATCCTGCTCCTATAGGAGCAAAGAAGGTTGAATGGGAAGAAGTTATAGGTGCTGCTGATGGTATTGCCAAACATGCCACAACTAGTAAGTAGGCGCACCATTTGTATTCAACAGTGAGTGCTTATGAGTCTAAATTCATTTTAATACGTTTACTTTCACCTAACAAAGCTCTCATATATTTGTTAAATTTATTTTAGTACGTTTACTCAAACTATACTCGGGACATGTCCCATCATATGCAGCTGGAATCTTGTGGAAGGCAAAACTTGCCAAAAAGGAGGGTGTAGAAAATATTGAGTCTTATACTCGAGCATTGCAAGGCTTTTTGCTGTTTTGCCATGGAAGCACAGTTGGAGCAGGAACCACTCTGCTCACCTTTGTGGATCTTGCTGCCAGACAGGTAGCAAATGCAAGTATAAATCTGTTGAGGGGAGTAGTCGCCACTAAAGCAGGTAATTGGCTGACATAGTACACTCTTTGATTGCTTAATGTATTCTATAGAAGCGTGGTTTAGTAAAGAGAAGGGTGCCCCTCAACAATTGTATCTTATCATTTGTTAAGGCACACACGTACTTGTTTTGTCTCATTGGATGGTTTTGGACTCTAGTTGTAAACAAAACATTTCTATATTCCCTTCCTTTGTTCAAGCGTTCACAGTGCTATATGTGTAGCTAATGAGAGTATCTGCATTTGTTTCACAACAGCATGGAAGGTGTTTTAATAATTCAGGAATACCTTGAATAGTTTTTTTATTAAATTATTTATGTTTACTTTGGTTTGTTCTCTTCAAGGTGAACATTTCAGATGTGTCTCTCGTTTGGTCTCATAGGCCATTTCGGCATCTACTCACAGACATTTGCATATCTTTCTCCCCAGGAACTGTGAGCAGTGAGCAGGAGATTGATATTCCAGTACTAGTTGGGCGTGTTTGGGAAGCTTGTGAAGCAGTTAAAAAAACACCCTCTAGCAACCATGTTGCTATTGGCCGAAGCTTGACTCAAGTCGCAATATCCATTAAGGATGTTCTTCGAGAAATTGATGAATTTAAACAAGCCCCTGAGAAGTGCTCACTAGATGCAGCTAATGACATCAACAATGAAAATGAGGCTAGTTCTTCAGATGAAAATGAGTTTAGTGAGGAGTTAACAGCAACAGAGATGCAAGTTGTGCGTTCAGTTAAAGACTTTGTATTTGCCCTATTGAGCTTGTTGAAGCAGCTTCTGTACATTGTTGCGGCTGTAGCAAAACCACCACTTGATAGGACGAATAATACCAATGTATTAGAGAAGCTTCTAGAGCTGAGCAAAGACTTGGGGATAGGTGTAGATGAATTAGGGGCTTCTCTCTATCCACCACAAGAGATTGAAGTGCTTCAGCAAAGAGTTCAAGAGATAGAGGGTTTGATTGAAAGCTTGCAAGGTGAAGTCTTTTCTATGATCAATGAATCTGTGCCGGAATCCTTCATTTCTGCATTCATTGCTTGCAAAGGGGCTGTTGTCTCCTTGACAAAGATCCTCGATGCTTCTGGTGATTTTCCATGAGAAATCCTTTATCAAAATTCTGGTTTGAGCTAATACAAATGCAAGATTGATCAAAACCATTTACCTGAGTTTTGGTCTCAACTACATGTCTGAGATGCTTTCTCGAAGATCATTGATATTTCCAAACTGGTCATTACTCAAGTCATTCCTCATGTCTGCCCTTGTAGACTTGAGCTCAAATCCTGCACTCTAAGCAAGCTGAACTGGAAGCAATAAGAAGTGTTACAATCCTATGTAACTTTTCGCCATTTCCTTCTTATCAACCGAATCTGCATCATGCTTCAGTTACTTTTCACTGTTCACATGTAATTATTATCCATACTCCTATATTTTGATGATTCAGCATGGTTTAGTCATATTACATTCTTACTGGAATCCAGAATTCAGATGCCTTGCCCACTTTCTTTGTTGTATGCTCATGTATTCTGTCCTTTTCCTCAAAACATTACTGTCATCATCATTGTTAGTTGAATTTGCAAAATACAAGATGCAAATTAAATGTGAAGGCATCCTCTGGCTACATGAGAAATGATGAGAGAAGATTTCACAAACACGAAAAACTAGTCCTTTTTCTGACAAAATGATATAATAAATGATTATTGCAAAATCCTTGTCATTGTATTATAAGATTGGGTTCAGAGTCAGAAATTTTAGAGGAAAAGGAAAAAAAATGGTCATCACGACTGAGAAATTGATTGGTTTCAATTGGATTACAACCAATAAGACAAATCTTATTATAAAATTGGTCGGTTTCAGAGTATCAGAGATTTTAGATGAAATGGAAAAGAATCACGATAGTGAAGACTAGAGATATTCATTATTGTTATATCTGCTCTCCACAGTAATTTCTATATCTAGATTAGTGCCAATCATACTATTGTTGTCTTTTTCACCCCTTGGAAACTTGTTTTGAATTATTGGCTCTTATACATGATGTACTCTTTGTATCCCACCTATGCCTGTATATTGCATCTGCAAGATTTTTCTAACCTTTATAAAGAACGAACTATCCGCCCTGACGCTTGAAACACACATATAATGTCATTAAGACATGCACTTCCTGTGTAATTTTGCACTATTAATATTAACCTTCATAGAAAGCCTGATACAGTGGTGACTACAATTCAGATGAACTATTTGCAAAGTGCTCCCATAGACTTCTTACACAAATATAACTTTCAGATCTTAGAAATATTCATATTCAGCCTTATAAAACATGATACAGATACAGAAGTCACTAATATCCATGGGGTGTACTCGGAGTGTGCTGCCATGGGCTTCTTACTCAAATCAGACACTCAGAGAACCATCAACCCAAATTCTACGCATATCCAAAATTTCATAAAGATATGAGAAAAACAACCTCAGTCATACAAAAGCATTATACAAGTCAGCTAGGATTTTTTACATCGTCAATTCACTTTCAAACAACTTTAGATTTCCCTGTTGGGAACTGTTCCATGCTGATACTAGCAGATCAAATTCAAGAGTAAAAATACTTAAATGATTTTGCAGCATTAGATCACAGATGCTGGTTCTGAAAAAATAACTACACACATTCCACTCATCTAATCTTATTTTCAAGGACAAGATTAGCAATTACACATGGTACAATGTATTTCATTCACATGAAGCCATTAAGCTCATGCAACATATAGGACTTCAAAGAATACCATCAAGGTAACATGCTGTACGGCAGTATCATTAAATGATTGCGATAAGAGAAAACTTGCACGTGGTAAGCACATGAAATCCAGCCTCATCATCTCCCTTGATATCGTGGTGTTTGACCAGGAGGAGGATACTGCGATAAGTTCATAGGAGGTTGTGCACCAAGCAGACTGTCTGAACGGTTGACGCCGACAATGTGGTCACGTGGTGGATTAGGAATGAGAGAATGATAGTTTGATGAGTATTGTGGAACTGTAATTGGCCAATCTCCACCACGATGTGAAAGGCTTTGATTCTGCTGTGGTAACACACTTCCAGCATTGTAATGGCTTCTGTAACCATCCACTTGCCCTCTGTACATGTCCCCGATTGGCAGTTCCAAATAATTATCGTTACAGCTTAAGGTTCCTCTCCTTTCAGGTACAACCTTAGTAGATAGTCCACTAATTGGATCATACTCGTGGCCATAATGTCCTCTCAGATACACATCATCCCTTCTACCAGACCTTCGTGAAGGATTTTCAATACCTCTTCTCTGTCCATCAATTGACTGGGCATTGAATGTCTCATGCCTCATCGCATCCTGATCAAAATAGCTCAAGTTGACTGGCTCCAGAACCTCGTGGGAATATCTTCGGCCAGGTGAAATTTGTCTACGACTTTTTCTTCCGGTGGTTTTCATATAATCTCTATCTTGATCAATCTGTGCATCTCTGCTCGAGTACATGTCAAGGTCCACTACAGAACTCAAGTTATGCCGATGCGATCTCTCAGGTGATGATATCTTTCTAAACTTGGTAAAGTCTGAGATACACCTATCTTCCCTTTCAGACCTGTCTGCAGTCCACCTCCTAGTTTCATGTCTGCCATGCCTATTGGGTGATATTCTTCCACACAATACACCATCGTTTTTGGGCTGATGCCTTACAGATGATTTCCTGTCAAAATTTGGCAGCAAGCCCTGGTTTGAGCTACCTTCCCTGTCAAGCCTATCACTTGACTTCCTTCCCTCCAAGGAAATATCATGCCTAGAGTTTAAACTCAGTCTTGCTTTCTCTGTTGGCTCCTGCCAAGAACTCAGCCTCTTACCATCAACCTTTCTAGCATGAAGATCCTCCTCTTCAGATGCCTTCTGCTTAGATGATTCTTCTTTCCTATTTTCTTTGGAAAGGCAAATCATATGCGTAACTTCTTGACCTGCAATTGGTAGGTGTTCAACTGTTTTTCTTATCTCTGGCAATGACAACTTGTCTGAGGCATCTTTAGAGATAGGCTTGTTCATTGATGTCACTTTGAATTTCAGAGTGTCTTTATTAGCAACGTCATCAAGATTACCTGGTAGAAGAAATTTGGTACCAACTTTCTGTGTGTCCATCAACTTAGAAGATGAGGTTCTTCCAATAACATTGAACGTCAGTGCTTCTCCATTAGCTACAGCATTTGAATCAATTCGTCGGTGAAATTTACTATCCACTCTGTTCATGTCCTTTACCTTAGACAAACTTCTACGACTTACCTTCTGAGAATTTTCTTGTGCAGCATGCAAATTGGTGAATGTTTTGCTTTTTTCGTCCGAAACACTTTCCACTATCTTCCCTCCTGTTTTATTCTTCTTCTCTATTAAGAAATCTGGAATTGATAAGGGAGAACGAGGCTGTTGGCGTGGTATGGAAGGCATCCCAATAAACCGTGTATCTGATTCTGTTGAGATGTGACCTTTCTCCAAAGCTACTTGACGGTGTCTGGATACCCAATCAGGTCTACTCCACAAATACAGGGGTGGGGCAACAGCATTCCAATCAGTCAACGGGTTTTCATCAACATCTATAGAGCCAGGCAAATAGAATGACTGCAAGCAACAATTTGGATCAGTTGGTTTCATTAGAAATATGACATTGTGTGAACAAAACCTGATACAAATTATTGTCTTTGAGCTAACCTTTCCTTGTAAGAGGTCAGGGTCTTCCCATACCAAGTCATATTTCTCAGGTTTCCGATCCAGCCTGCAAAATGACTATATAGCATTGTAGTAAAACCATATTATGTGTGATGGGTCATTATAAAAAAATGAGGGTTTAGGGTTTAGAATTGTAAGCCCTATTATTCAATAACCATGAATACTTGTGGCAAACATGTATAATTGCATTCAAGAAACATCATTGAAAAGTAGCTTGGAACTTTTAATCATTACAAGAAATGATTGTACCTCCAAGGGCATCAGACAGCTACTGCATAGGTAACATAATGCAAAATTTTCATGAACTAAAGAAAACTTTGCCAAAATGATTTATTTTCCAATACCAGAATAGAAATCTGCATCTGGTAAATGAAATTTCACCTTGCTTCCTAGACACCTATTGTGTCCATTTTGCGGCTATATTGGAGTCTAAAAGTACTTATAACTTGGATAGTAAGGGTTATGAGGAGGTCCAAACAACAAGATCCATTTGTGTATGGGAAGAAATTTCCACTTAACAGAAATTGGATGTACCTTTCAGTTTCCTTGGGAACAATGAATACCAGAAGCTTTGGTTTAAACTTCAATGCGTGATTTATAAATTGGTTCGCAAGTGCTCCTCTTACTCCAAAAGGAGGATTCAATCCCATTATCTGCAATATATTTAAAAAACTACTAAGCATTAAGCAGAAAGCTAGCACTAGTTCATCATTATTGCTCATAAGGAGAACTCACAAGCCTGCTTCCATCAATCAAGTCCTCTGGCTTCACTTTAAACCAATCCTTCTTTGTGAAATTGAAGTCATTCTGCAACTTTAGTTTGTAAGTGGGCAACTTGCCATGGTGTAAATGTTAGATTGTCATCTCTAATTCCATTATTCTCTAAGTTTTTGTTTAACTCCATATTTCATGAAACCTCATTTTTAACTACACAACTATTAGGAGTAATTATGAAACCAAGAACACAGCATTGCATTTAAGCAAATCACATAACATTTACATATTAAAATTTAATGAGTACATGTAAAGCCTATAACTTTGTTGCTAGTAAAGAGGAATCAACATCATAAAAATAGTCTTTCAGGAATAGAAAGAGAAAAAAGTGAAATCATTAACAGAAATATTAGAGACATGTACACACCCCATGACTAAGTGAAGTAACTAATGAGGATGAAATGAAGAGCTTGGAAAGCAAACCGCACCATGGAATAGGTGGGTCAATCTTAGGACAAACTTACTTTCGTCTGAATGGCATCAAAGTTTTTATATTTGCAAATTTTCCCAGATTCTTCCAGTTTTTCCTTCATAAGTAATGAGAATTCATTTGATCCACAGCAAAAGTCAACCACCTACAGAATAAAAAAGAATTCAAGAACTTCTAGCATAAAATTGAAATAAACCAGGATAATTAACAGTACAGTATGTAATGGATAAAAAGAGACAATTTGCACTCTTCTGCAATTGCCTTGAACACTTCCCAAAAGAAAAATATCATCATGTACAGTGTACCATTGTACTTAATCATCTTTTGTAATGTAGAAGTGTTCTTGCAAGGAAACTGTGACATAACAAAGACCTACACATATATCAGATTCTCAGTTCTTTTGTATTCTCAATTCAAGTTACAAATTGTGACATAACAAAGATCTTTTGTATTCTCAGTTCAAACTACAGATCAGATTTATATTTTGCAACCCTGTTAAGAATGAACTGTATAAAGAAGATCTTTAAGTGGAGAACTAGCAAATAGTAGCTCAGTTCAGAAAGATAAGATAATGCTTTACCATATCACCTTCATCAACATATGCATGTAGCCTGTCAGCAATCTGTAAATATAAGATACAAAATCACCCAAGGAATTTTTGAAGTGCATTAGATTTCGGTCTGAAGACACAGATTAGAGCAAATCAAGAAATCCCACTAAATATGTAGTAAGTTTTTACATTCATTCTGTCATAATTTTGCACAGGCAATTAAACAAATGATAATGTATAACACACATTGATGAAGAAAGCATGAAACTGCAAACAGAAAAATATTAAAAATATACATATTACACCAAGACACACATTCGAACTCAAATTTAATTTAGTTAACTTTACACTTAGTAGACCACAAACAATTCAATCGCACTTTAAGTACATTATCACATGCAGAGAGTGCATATATTTACAAGGGCACCAGCACAAATTAAGAATGGAAAAATACCAGGCACATGGCCAAATGCTAATATACTAAATACACTGAAATACCAACAATGTATGAACGCGGATGAAAAAGGCATGAATCTGCAGAGAACGAAATAATGCAAACCTGTTCAAGTTTGTCAGTTTTTGTAAAGTGTCGACCATAGGAAGTATACCTTGCTCCGTAAAGAAATGGGGACAGATAAACTCTCAAATCATTCTGCTCATTCACAAGAAAAACGAAATCAACAAGAATACGAAATAATCTCTTAGCTTTTTTCATAACCATGACCATGCAATTCACCAAACAATTTTATTGAATGAACAGAAGCAACAAATAGCATATCTGAAAGTCAGCCACCAAAAATGTTCACTAAATGGTATTTTATGAAGCTTTCAACATGTTTCTCAGCTATTATTTTTATTGGGTTTGGTTTAGATGTATAATAGAAGGAATCGGGGAATTCAATTCAAGTAACAGTCCTATTGACATCCTCAAGCTAATGGAATTTTTGCATCATTCACGATGTTATTTAATATTTCTAGCATTGTCAGTTTAGTGCAATCATTATCTCTAGAAGTTATCCACCTTACAAACTTTGAATGGTATACTCTTTAAACCATACCCTGCAACATTCCAGATATTTGATGAAGTGAGGAGAGCATTTCATTTTTGCATCCTCTATGCTACCACCATTCTCAAGGATCTCTAAAGCTTTGCGCATACCCTGCAACAAACGAATACCAGAACATTTGTGGAGTTAGGAGCTTATTGATGTGGTGGCATCAAATAAAGCTGGAAGTTACCTTGGTTATGGACTCGATTTTGACCAAAGAATATTTTCTATCAGCATTTTGAGAGTTTAAACGCCTATAGTTGATAGGCACTTCATACTTATTTAGAACACTCTCAATTGTCACCACAGCTTTTGCTTTTCCAATGATGCTATCCACCCTATTTAAAATAAACTATTAGCTAGGGCACATGGAGTCTTGACTAGAACTACAGTTTATATAGTTTTTTACGTACACACTCTGTATTTCACTGCCGATTATAATTGATTTTTGGAAAGTGGGTGGTTTTCTTTTTCGCAGATGCTGATGCAAAGTTGCCTCATTTGTAGATTTACAAGAACCATCTAATCCAGTTTTACTTTTTCTTTGCATTGCGCTTACACCAGATTCATGTAAATTGTCATCTTGATTTGTAGGGAAACCTAGTCCTTTTAACACAAAAACAGTTTGTGGTCCCTTCATCAGTTTCTTCTCTGCTGAAGTAGCATCACCCTCTGATGTCTTTGATACTTTCCTTTCAACTGTGGGCTTCAAGTTATCTTGACTTCTCTTCAGTGAAACTATCTTGCTCAGTTTTACTTCGGTCTCCAGCTGCTCTAATTTATTTTTTCCTAGTGTTCTTTTAGGTGTGGACTTGTAGCTTGCAGGAAATTTCACATGAGATCTTTCAGGCGTACCAAGTGTAGAAATTATAGGGTGCCGGCTGTCAAATATATAAAATCCAAAATATAGAACCAAAAGATATAAAGTCAGAGATAATCAAAGCTTCAAAAGCTTTCCATGCAGGGATCTTCTTACAATGATGCCTTACGATCTCTCTTAATAATTACATAACTGAATTCACATCATAATCAGAAGTGCACAACCGAATGGGAATGAGAAAAATGGGGCCCACAAATAGTGACAAGGTTCCACGACACAATCAACTGTTGACAAATGAGATAATTACAGCAAAGGGTATAACTATAAATCAGATAGTGACAATGCTTTATATTAGGACTACTCGATTTTGTTAAATGAACTGTTTTGTCTGTTTTGTCAATAGAGCTTGGAATATGTGTGGTATATGCTTATCTTACTAAAAGACAACTTTAAAAAACATGAATGCTTACTTGCAATATATAAGAATTCTATTAAGCAAAAGGCCATTCCAAGCTCTTGTAGGCTCATCTTCTCCTCTTTCATCATCACTTTCATTATCAAATAGAATTGAACTGCAAAACATAGCATGACAGTCAAAATAGAACATTATCATGCCAGTAGATTATTTATAGACTATAATATTTATTAAAAACTTACGAAGGCAGACATGCACGATGCCAAACCCTTGGGCATCTTCGGCAAATGCCAAATTGTAAGTCTCTCTCTTCCTTCTCCCCTATTCCACATTTCCAACACTTATGCATGGAGCAACTAAACCCTTCTCCTTTTTTTATGGATTCAGCCAGAGCAATTTGTTCACTTTTATCATGATCTCGTAGAGTAATTTCAGCAATGCACATAGGATGGTAAAAACGACCACACATAGCAGTTTCACAAAGAAATACCTGCAAAAGGTAGTCCACTCTCATCTTTAATTTTAGATATAAAGATGTATTTAAACATATCTTTAAAGACTGGATTAAATTATTTGAATACAATAAAAAGACTCTAGTGTGGCTGAAATGTGAATGAGATGGCTATCCTTATAGAAATATCAATATTGTTAACTTTCTGAAGCTGTGAACTCCCATACAATGATCCCTCATAAAGGAGTTCTTGATCACCTTTGAAAGAACGATACCTCTTGAGCAGCACCAATGGTCTCATGAGAGCATCCAAGTTCCCCACATGCATTGCATTGATGTACTTTTGCTTCACAATTTGGACAGTAGAATTTATCCATCCTCTATAAAGTAAAGGAGACGTCACTATTTTTTTTCCAAACAAAAAGAAACACTGCCAACACACAACATTCTTCTGATAATTCAAGATGTAAGATGGCATGCCAATAACTCCTTACAAACCTGAACTTTAGATTTGCTAAAACCCAATGTTGAGCAACTAACATCTTCAGCTCCTTGAGCATCTTTGTGCACATGGAATGACCTCATACATGGACCATCACAGCTGCAGTCCACCAAAAAAAGGAAGATAAAAAATAGCTTTAAAGTAAGATATCACATCTGGTATTTCTAGCCAGTAAAGAGGGGAATGCAAGCATAGATGCACATTCATGCATTTTACCTAGTAACTTCACCACCATTATCACAAATACAGCAAACAGTTTCAGAAAGATCCCCAGTTTGATCTACATCTACATCTTCTCCATTTCCATTTTGATCTACATCCGCATCTTCTCCATTTCCAGTCTGATATACATCTGCATCTTCTCCAAAAGTATCCATTTCCTCATCAGACTCTTCTACAGCTTCCCCAAAACCACCAATTTCCTCATCAGACTGTAGACATCCCATTTCCAACTTGCATTTTTTGTCCTTGTGATATACCATACCTTCATTATTTCCACCAGAAGTAAACACCTGATTTCTTCTACTTGGCTGATCATCATGGTGACAAAAAATGAAACAATAAAACAAGCAAAGAATTAAGCAAGATCATTTAGAATGTTGGAAACATGGTAGCAGCAAATAGATTACAGCAAGAAGATAAATCAACTAGATCAAAATGTAGACCCCTTAAGTACATATGTCAGAACAATACCGGGAAAATTTTGTAGAATCAATGTGAGATGCAGAATGAGACCAGGATTCAAAATCTGATGAATCAGTTTGTCGTGGAGAAAGAACGGGAAAAGAAGAGTTCGCAGTGTTTATCATGCAGATAAACTATCTACTGGACCAATAGGCCACCCCTGTGTCTGATCCTAGTCTCTGATAGACAGGTGCTGAATCACGTAGTGGGGACCATAGAATGAAAAAAAGCTATATTAGAGGCCAAAATGGCCAATAAGACCGAAGAAGAGATTACATCTTAAAATGCTGACTTGTTTTTGAGAGTTACAAACCTAAATAAATATAACTAAATATAGGCTCCCAAAGAATGTAGTTATCTAAACAGTTGAGATCTTTTAGATAGATAGGAACTCCTACCATTGAGAAATCTCCAACATGGGACAGTCCAAAATGAGATGACAAGGGCTATCTCCAAAAATCCATAAGGGCTTATGGGAGCTAACAATATTTACAATTCTATGCAATGCAAAAGTTACATGAATTATTTGGAGAAAGACCCCAGCTCACTACAATTATTAATATTCAAATAAACACATTTTACCAATCCAACCAACATATTCTTTCACTGCTGCTTCCACAAATCCAACTCTTGGTTTTGCCTCTCTTCATCTCAAATACTGCCGTTTTAATGCATTTATTTTAAACACATTACTTGATATAAGATCGAAAATACAGACCTCATTTGTAGCTGGCATTAATGCCTTTGTCGACAATCCTAGATCAATAGACCGCAGCACCTGAGTACTCACAATATTGGTAAAATATGGATATACTTTAAATATCAAATAAAGATGAAATTGGTTAACTACCGTGGAGGTAGCCAAGCGCCTATTTGAAGAGATAAGATGTTGTATGACGGGCAAATGTGAAAGCAACTCATCGCGGCTCAGTTCCATTTCCAAAGAACTGCCAATCAAACCATATCTTAGCTATGTATATGACAAATTTTACTTTAGATTAATCAGATGGAAATATCCAGGTAGATGCATTAACCATATAGACACTTACGGGAACAATTCTTGCACATGCTCCCAAGCACCTTTATCCGAAGCATCAGGGTAGACAAGAGCAAAATTGAGGAAGTGAGCAACAATTAATATGCTTTGAATCGTTTCCTCATAGCTCTTACAAGGTTTTAGCAACGTGATCCTGAAATAAAATTAACATGCCTCAATGACATCCGAAATATGATCTCTGCAAGTAAAAACTTGAAGCTAGGCTTATGAGAATATGGTCGTTTAACATAGCATGTCTATCAATAGGCTTACCAGAAATGGCCTTCTCATAGCATGTTTCTCAATCAACTTATTAGCATTGGTCATTCAACATAGCATGTCTTCATCACACTAGTAATATAGTCTTTCAAAAATAATGAGAAAGGGCCATCGTAAAATAAAATGAGAATAACAAAAGATAAAAGATAAAAGATAAATGTCTTTCTGCGCTAGTTTTGAAAACTAAATGGAACTCAAATCACTGCCCTCTAAAAATAATCATGATGGATGATCCAATATTGAAATGTCCTAGCAAGACGGTGTCCCTGCTGCCATGTGATGATGGCTTTGATTGTATGAAGACATGTACATTCCAGCTGTGATCCCAGGATAGTGTTGTCATTACTTGTCTGTGAATCCAACTTAGCTGGGATCTTTGCTTGTGGAGTGTCCTTAGTAGTATCCATGCCAAGACAAAGTTCCCTGCTTTGGTGGATGGGTGAGTATTGAGCACTTCCTCTCCTCATGTCTACAAACATCCCAACCAAAATGAATTCATGGCTCAGCAGTCAAGCCCAATATAGTTATTTCTCTTTGTAGTTGACGCCACTGATGCCAACTGGAGCCATAACTCTAATGTGCATATTTTCACAGACCATCATCACACAGCATCAAAGATACCCTCTTCATCCTAACAATCTTTTCATACAATATTACCCCAATATGTTAGCCGGTCGGCTACCCGGAGTCGGACAAATGTGAAAAGGAATCGGAGTTGGAGTCGAAGTTGAAGAGTATGAACAGTGATCGGAAATCGTATGAATATGAAAGGACAGAATTTAAATATAATATAATTTTGCCAAGTATAAAAAATATAGTAATAGGACAGTTTTGTATAACTGTAGGTTCTTGCCGAACAAGGCAAGTGTAAATCTTGGAGAGGGACTCTCAGGTCACCTATAAAAAGGAACCGAGAGCATTGTATTGGTATCGGTCTATTTTGATTAATATAAGTTTTGGTAGTTACGAGTATCTGCTGTGTCGACAACTCTGTGTATGTTTCTATCTGTCGTCGTGTCGTATGTTCGAATCCAACCTCTGCTGCACAGATTATATTATATCTAATAGTTGATCAAGAGCGTATGTTAAATCGTAATAATTAATCTCTGTACAACTATTTTCTGAGTGTAGAACTAGTGTCGACCAACCCATCTCTCCACCACAATCTTCTTGACCGAATGTTCAACCTATTGTGTCTGTCGGCTACAGCTGTCAGCAGATTAACACATTCCAATGAGCAAACACCAAAGCTGATCGTCAGCAATGATTCAGATTACATTCCAAGCCATTCATTGTTAGAAAGTTAATGTACTAAAGACATATTTTCCTTTTATGACTGACATTGATTGGTTACAGAAACAGTTTTAATATGTTGAGCATCATAGAGTTTAGACCATTATGGTCTCCTTAAATGTCTAACAATATCCGAAAAGCCTTCAGCACTAGACCAAATGCTCTACTCATGCAGTGGCTAGAAGCCCTTGGTATCCCTGTAAATATGCAATGGGGAATCTGTGCAGAATTGGAGTAAAACAAGGATGCCCACTATCATCCACTTTCTTCAGTGTCTATATAGATGATGTATGGTTCAGCAGTTCAGGGGCATGACTAGTGGGTATACCATACAAATATTACTATTATGTTGATGATACTGTGTTTATCTCCAATCCTCTAGAGGAACTACAAAGACATGTAAACACCTAAAATCATTTTTTATGGACAAAGGTTTGTTGGTAAACATAGATTAAATTAAGGGATGGTGTTTAACATCAGTCAAGCACGGGCAACAAGATCAGAACCAAAATTCTTCTTGGGTGAGGAAAGGGCGGCATATATACACGATCCTACACATACCTAGGAGAACAGTCATAGTGCCTAGGTTCTCCTTACAGAAGGCTGCCTGTTCTAGACTTTCTCATGGATTTGCAGCCCTTGGTGCTCCTGAAAGACAATGTGAACATTTGCAGGTTCAAGTACCAAGAACTAAATTGTGGCTATTTGATGCAATTGTCACACCTATTCTTCTCTATGGAGTAGAAACCTGGGGACCTATTTGTAACAGCAAATAACTGGAAATATTTAAGGAGACCTTTAATCTCAATAATTTCCCAAGTTATAAGGAGCAAAATATTGGTGCCCCATGATATAATCTGGGCCATTATACGTATTGTAAATGTACATCCTTGTGTATGTCTATAAAAAATCCAATAGAATACATCTTCCTATTCAATCTTTTTCACACATTTAAATGGTACCCTTCAGTCTGTAGATGATAGATAAAAGAGGGTTTAAAATCCCTTCCGCTGAGATCATATCCTATGCTAACGTAATTATGAGTGACCAACCCAACTTATACATTATATTGGCTTTTAAAACCCTTTATTGTGAATTTTTCCTACAATTCCACAAGAAAGGCAAGAAGGAAGTCTACTATGACGACCACATCATCATCAATGGCAAGGCCGTCAAATAGGGATTTGCAGCCTATGAGACAATAGAATCAGAGCTACATATTGGAGTTCGAACCTACAACAGAGCACTTTGGACACATCCAAGAAGAATGGAAGAGATCATGGCAAAACGAGACATACTCCTCATTATAAAGAAGCATCAGAGCCGAAAGAAAGGTCTTCTTGGGTGGAGGGAGCACCAGAACATAACTGTCGTTGCTCCTCATGTCTGATCCAATCTATTACACAAGTATCAGGATACAAGGCACATGTGCCATACCAGCAATAGATCATGGACATCATTAATTGCATGTCTGATCCACCCAAAGACACCCAGATGCACTCAATGAACTTCATCACAGCTCCAATCAACCTTGAATACTATTATCCATATCAACGTACCACTACCAATCCCATTCATAATAATTACGCGTTTCAATGTAAACTATCTCAACGCCTGCATCAAGATCATTATCACATATGTTCACAAAACCTAAAGCATTTGATTTTGTATAAATATGGATAACTTGAATTTACCCATCATTTGTCTCATAGGCCAATTTAAGCTTCTAATAAACGTCAATATATCCAAATTTCGCATTCACAAAGAAAGAAAACAACGAAGAAGACGCAACAAGAAATACCAGTTCTTTTCTGCTTGCAAATAAAAGATGGGTTTCATATCTTCCTTCAGCTCAAGCTTCCATGAAAGAGCTTTCAGGTATAGAAACATCCCATTGTTGTTAATTCCTCTCAAATACACAGGTTTCTCTGTATTAGGGTTCCGAAACACATTGTTCTCCATACTAAGCTTTAGAAACCTGTCTTTATCTGTATCATGGTTTTCCTCTTCCTTGAAGTAAGGTAAAGTAGTGAAAGAAACAGGTGTTTCATCTTCATATTCTAACCAGTAATTTCCAACACTTTCACAATTCACTTCCATGTCATCCTCATCCTCATCTGAAGAAGAATTAGAATTGAGGTCATTTCTTCCATCACAATTCTGTGTGTTCTCTGCATTTTCGTCTTCAGCCATAGGAAGACACACAGGATAGACGACAGAGCCTGAAAAAGAAAACAGATGAATGGGGAGAGGAAGAGAACCCTAATTCAAAGAAAGGGGATGAAGCACGATTTGAATTGAGAAGAAATGGTGGAGATTTTAGATCAATATGGACGACATCAGGTGAAAATTGCCCACCATGGTAGACGATATTCCCTCAGAACGGATGAATCAAATGATTACTCGTCAATCTAATGAAATATATCCCTGCAATTTTTGGCAGTAGCCGTGTAATTTACAACATGTGCGTTTAAGCTTGGGTTCTAAACCCTTACTATTTGAATGAAACATAATAATGCTTAATAATGGAGTAATTGTGCCAACATCATAATTAAAGCGTTGATCTGATTTGATACCATAATAATCTGCTAAGTTAGCATGATAATCCGATGTGTTTGCATGATTATATAGTTTTGATTCACTCGAGCTAGATCCTAATGTAAGAATGAGATAAGGATATAAAAGATAAATAGATAAGAAAGGAGAGAGAGAAAGAAGGGTGCCGATCCACCCGACCACCCCCGAGCGAAGGGATCGAGACAGACTCTAGCCTTGATCAGCATCGCATACCACCGTTGTGGCGTCGAGTCGTACATGGTACTGGCACGCTCGCTACAAGAGTTGATCCACCACAAGGACAGAGTCTTGACGTAGTCAAGAGATGACCAAATGAGGGAAGTTAAGCCTCATATTTATAGCCAGACCTAAGGGCCCCATGCAAGTTCACACACTGGCCTTCATGGGTTGTCTCAATCCCAATGATTAAAATTAAAAGTAATCCTTCCCTTCTTTACACTCTCATTTAACCCTCGCACTTTATCCACGTGTATAGAATACTACGATACAATCTTACCACGGGATATTATATGGGCATGCCCGTATGCTATAACATACTCCCCCTCTTTAAAACATTGCACTCTTGCAATGAAAAGTTAGGGAAGTTAGTTTTAAGAGTATTTAGTTAGATTGGTCCACTTAGGTTTTACCATAATCAATCTATTCGATCTACTTACATTGTACAATAATCTATCTATTTTATCTAATCAGATTGCATCATAATTAATCAATTTGACTAATAAGGTTGCATCATAAAATCATTAGTTTGATCTAATTGTGTTGCATCACCACTTGAACTGTATAGATAATGCTTTTGTTTAGTTGATATGCATAAGGCCTCGTTGCTATTTGTTTCCCGAAGATTGTTAAAAGACGCGTTTTAGCTAAAACGAAGTCCGTTTGCAACTATTGGTAGCAATTAGCAATAGTTCAACAGCCAACTTGAGCCAAACTAAACCACAAACCTTATGACTTGTCAACTTGCACTAGAATTTTGTATGCTTTCCCCATTCAAATTTCCAAATTTCCAAATGGTTTTGGGTTCAATTTACCTTGGACTTTCAAGGGTCCAATTTAGCTTAGTATGAGCCTCTATCAACTTAACAATTTGCAATTTGAACAGCTACAACATGCAAGTTAAACAACTTGAAGACTTGAACCTAGGACAATTTTTAACTTATTAAAAAAATCTCAATCTAAACAACTTCAAATCACAACATAACCTCATGTTAAAAACGTAAATGGTTTGCAACATAAACATCTTCAAACCACAACTTGGGTGGCTTACTCAAACAACTTCAAGTTGCAAAGACCTAGGACAATTTTTAAATATTTATTAAATAAAAATTAACATTTCAAAAGTTAAAAGCTATAGTCTATTAACATGATAAGTGTAAAGCACTTCTTCAAACAACTTCAAGTTGTGGCCTAACCAGCTTAAAGACTTGATGTTATGAATGACAACCGATATTTTCTACTTTACTCAACTTAATAGCAACAGACCTTTGGTTAGAAAAATTCTTTGTTAAAGAGTTGAAAATTTAATGCAAATGTGTGGTTTGCACCAAGCCATGAAACCATGGCTTAATGGTTTGTAACTCACTTACCATTTGGTTTGAGCTTAAAAATCCCTTAAAACATTTGGCTTCAACAATTTTAGCTTAACAGTTCAGCTTGACATAATTTAGCAGTTCAAAATGTTTAAATGGTTTTAGTTAGAGACTCCTGAGCTAAACCATTTCAGCTAAGCATTTCTAATTGGTTGCTAGTGGCACTTCAATACTCTTGCACTAGAAATTTGAAGGGATGAATTATGGGATAGAAAGTTCAAAAAGAGTAGGATGTATATGGCATGATTGTTGTAAGGTAAAAGCAACAGACACTTCACGATCAGCAAAAATGTGTGAATGGTGTGGATTACAAGTACAAAAAAAGTGAGCTTTTTAGTGGTATCAACATAGGCATATGAGTTGGTGCCCTATTAGGATTCTTAAAATTTTTATGAGCAATAATAAAAACGGAACCTTTGAAAGATTGATGATCCTACCAAACTTCTTTTGCAAGAGACTGGGAAAGGCTGGCATGAGTATTCCATGCTAAATTTCTTCCCATTGTAGCACATTGATATACAATGCTAAAGTTCATGAAGAACTCCACGGAATATTTAATTGCAAGGCAATGCGTAAATATGCCTTCATTTATTTATCAGGGCACTGAGCTTAGACTCTGAGGTGAAAGGGAAGAAGCAAATAGAAAAGTTGTAAGATACTGCTTTTACCAAGAACTCGTCGTATACACATGGGCTCCAACTGTCATCGCCTCCGACACCCATGTGTTTATGATCCAAGTACACCTACATTCAACAAAGACTTGGATCATAAACAATAGCCTAGAAGGATATCAATTCATATTATTCATTCATTACGTTGTGTAAGATTATTAAACAGCCTATAACCATATCAAAGCATAGGGATTCAATTCATAATTGCGAGAAACATCAAGTTATAGCTCCATGATTACCTTCACATTTTGACCAGGGCACAACTCTTCTTCATGTGTAGCTTTATCTAGCTCTTCAATAGTGTAGTAGCTTGCATTCATTTGCATAGGAGGGCTGTCATTAATTGTGGATGCAAGAATCCCAAAATTGCTCGAGTTCTTGAACCATACCCACCTTACATCTGCTCTTCCTCCACACTCTCCTGGAAAGATGTAAGGCACATGAAGATCTGATACAGATGTTTCATATATGCCAACATAGGCTGCATGTTTCCTATCAGGATAACATTCAAAAGGACCCCTCCCATACCAACCTAAATTGTCAAACTCTTTTGGCATTTCAAAAGTTACCCCTACCCGAGGCAATGGTGGAATTTCACCTTGTGGCTTTATATCAACGGTTATTGACACATGCCCATTGACATTAACCTTGTGATGCATACATACATTGAAACCCACTTTTTGAGCAACATCTACAGCGTCAGATTCAATTTCATAATTGCTCATCAATTCTAATACATTATCAGATAAATATTTCACTTCAAAATCAACAGGCTTTTTTATCATTAGAGAGCTAAGCCCACATCTTTTCCATTGGGAAGCATAGCTGTGATCACCACCACCTCTGTCATTGTCAGTTGCAGCTCTGCAGAAACAAGGAATTGGGCCCCCTGTGAGAACTGTGATACCATTTACCTGATAGAAACAAACAGACAAGAGTTCAAACTTCAATAAACATTATTTTCCTATTATTCAGGACATAAAAACTAGCAAATGTGTGAGCTTGGAATTACACCGTCATGGTCTGGTCTTTCCATAACTTTTTTTGTTGCACTACACATTTCAAGAAATGCATACTGACCTTCCATTGTACAATTGTACCAGTATGTTTGCTGAAATCGATTACCCAATTATGTTGGGAATTCTGTATAGTTACAAACTCATGCGAGTGCTCCAGAAAGATGGTGCCCATATCAGAAGTACACTCAGTCTACAAGACCGAAAACATATTACCTATATGTCAGTTGGTGAGTTTGCACCATACAAAAAACAAATAAATAGTAATCTTTGTTTATCTTAACCAAAGTAAGATTCCAGCAATAGAAAAGTTGAATAAATAAGCAGAAGCAATGAGTACTAGTATTTTGCTTAATTTGCAGTTTGGATCCTCACCTTTTGTACTAAATAACTAAAAGAAGCCAAACAACACGCTCATAGCATTCATTAAATTGATGTATTATTACCTGAAATATTTCATATTTCTCCTCTGCAATCACTATTTGATTTGATGCAATAGTATGGCCAGCACCTGACCATCTTTCAGAAGTTCGCAACCTTGCTAATATTGTGATATAAATAGAAGATCCTTTTGTATGCCCCAACAACGAAGACCATGGTCCATTATTGAGGTTCAGCACATGTTTTTCACCAGCTTGTAATACTGGAACAGATAATTGACCAGATCCAACAATCACACCGTCTCTAGAAAGAGACCATGAGAAGTCCAGGTTGGAAGTTGATATGAAGAAATTTCTATTCAACACCTTCACCAGAAGATAATATTAACCTCTCCAGAATGTGCATTTACAAATTTGATCCTCGTTAAAATAGAGTTACTGTACCTCAATTGTATTATTCACTAAAGTTATTTTGATTGGCTGATACAAGAATTTAACCTCTATGACATACGAAAAAAATGTTAAGCAATCTCCTCTTTCATATCAAAATACTTAAAACCATAGAAGGATAAAATTTCACCATTGAGAGCCGGGTGAGGGCTTCTATCTGGCCATGTCAGGCCATTAATGCAGAAATTTAAATCATTTGGAAAATCTCCAAAGTCTCCTCCATAAGCCCAATGTTTTACGCCATTAGGGCCATCCCTTAACAAGCCCTGCGAATCATGATACCTCATTATTATCAATATAATTTTAAAGCTATGATATGAACATAAACTTAAGGATTCTTTTGACCTGATCAACCCAGTCCCAAATGAAACCACCTTGTAGACCAGGTGTTGAATCAATTGCTTCCCAATATTTATAGATGTTTCCATTGCTATTACCCATGGCATGAGAATACCTATTGAAACCAACCAAAAAAATATTTTTAACAGCAAATAATATATTTAATGCTTCAACAACTGTACATAAAAATAAAAAATAAAAAAGCTCACTCGCAAAGAATAAGAGGCCTTGATTCAGTTTTATCAATAGCAATGTTGACGATATCCCACACACGCATGTACATTGGACATACTATATCAGTGGCAGTTGTTTTGGCACCACCTCCCTCATAATGTAAAGCTCGTGTGGGATCCCTGCATCTCATCCATCCTGTCAAGCAAGAATGTATGTAACTGTCTCTGCTGTCAAAACATAAATATAAGTAGATTCCAGAGATTTGACCAAATAATTGCAGGCGATGCTATTGTGCTAGTGAACATCTTTTATTGCACTCTTATCTGTTGTTGCAGCTCCTACGACTTTTCAACAGATAGTTGTCATTGAGCTGCAACAACAGATACCGCCATTGCTCTTTTTCATTGACATCAACACACCTAGAACACAACCCTGATGTGCATATTTTCATAAGATCAGATCTATCCTCTGGCACCGGAGATGCCATCCTTGTCTCAATGGCCTTTGCATAGATGATCACCCATAATTGATATCTTCAGAGGGCAGCAATTTCAGTTATTTCTAGTGATCAGGCACCAAACTTGATAGGTGCTCGTCATTCATGATGACTTAATGTCAAATCATTTAGTTGTTGAAACCCACATTAGAAAGAGATGTTGTTACTAACATTGACAAGTTAACATAACAAATGTAAATTTTATTAGGTGTCAGAGGCCATTATGTTATTTCAGAGATATTATTTCTTCCCATTTTGGTGGTCGTCTAAGCTCAGAAAAATGAGATGCTGTTTTTGTGATCTGTGGAAGCATTCAAAGTCAAAGTCTTTTATCTTCACAGTCAGAATTCAAACAAAACTATTTATAGTCTTTACAAGTTGTCATCTTACCAGCTAGTGCACCATGACTAGGCCCATAACCTGATTCATTTCCCAAAGACCATATAATAACACATGCATGGTTCTTGTCTCTTTCCACCATGTTTACAGCACGCTCAAGCATTGCATCCGTCCAATTGATATCCCACGTTAGTTGTTCTTTTGAATTGGGATTTGAGGTAGGATCAAATCCGTGTGTTTCTATATTTGCCTCATCGATAACATAAAGACCAAACAAATCACAAAGCTCATACCATCTAGGATGCTGAGGATAATGACTGTTTCTAACCGCATTCATGTTATATTGTTTCATAAGCACAATGTCCTGCAAGAATTTCAATGCTTTAACAAGATATAAAAACAAAACATAAAACACAACTGTGGCTTAAATTATAACAGCATCTTAACCTTGATCATACAAGCCTCAATATTTGTTTTTCCCACTCGTGGATGGTGCTCGTGCCGGTTCACTCCAGTTATTATTACAGGTTGACTGTTTATAAGTAGCTTTTTGTATCCAAGAGAAACTTTTCGCACACCAACTTGGCATGCTTCAATATCAATAGGTTCATTTGAAGCATCTTTAAGAAGAATCACAAGTACATACAGGTTTGGCTGCAAAATGTAGCAGGTGATATATATTAGATTTAGACATTTACAAGAGACAGATGCAAATACTATATAAGAGTCCATTAAGAAATTAGTATGCCTCTTCTGCAGACCAAAGTTTCGGATGATGAAAATCTATTTTCCATCGTTCACTCATGAAGCATCCTGTGGAGCTCCATGCACCAATTTGTGAGGAAAGGCTAAGTGCCTCTGATAGCAAGCCCTCTTTTACTTCAAATAGGAAATTCTCCACCAGAAGCTGGTTAGGAGTACAGTTTTTACGGTACTCTGGAGATGCCTCGAGCAAAACTTCAACCTACCAATATGCGTAAAAAAATATCTGTCAAGTCATAGACTTTGATCCATGCAAATTGATATGTGTGTATAAACAGATGCATGCAATGAAAATACACATCAAACTTTATACCTCTAGTACTGCAGCAGAAGAGTCTTCAGAAACCTCTGTCTTGACAAAATAATCAGCTATCATGACCTAAAAGCATATATAAAATCATTTATGTTTAGTTTCTGAATAATAACCTATCAGCCTCCCTGACACCAAGAACTCTGTTTTGACAACAAAGATGCACCTGAGGCTTGGAAGATAGGATTACATCCCTGTGGATACCAGACAGCCACCAATGATCTTGGTCTTCAAGGTAGGATGCGTCACTCCATCGCATGACCTGGACTGCTATCATGTTTTCCTTATTCGAAATTGGTGCGTAACATACCTCTGTGATCTCAAACTCTGCTGGCAGCCTGCTATCTTGACTGTTTAAAAAGAGCGAATTTCCAACCACGATGTTACCACACATTTTCAGCAAAAAACTCTATAATCATACATTATCTCTGATTATCAAATAGTATGGTCTCTCCATGATATATGGCATTAGCAAGTATGTTATAAAGATGTACGGTTGGATCAAAATGTAAAGACTTTTTTCCAATGTTTGTGCAGGGTCTGAATGCTTGACATTCACTCTTAATAATATATATCAAAGGAAGCCAGATAGTTCCATTAGTGAATTTGTTTTTCAGGCTTCTTATCTTTCATCTGATAACCCAAAGAGGTGGTTCATAAATTCAAGAGTAACCACCTACTCGGTTTTTCGAATCAGTAACACATGACCAAGTCAGTAAAATGGTGAGGTAAGAAACTATCTAAATGGTGACCAAGTCAGACAAAAGAAGTTATGGTAGAAACGGTTAGAACAGAAATGTGACATTTATCCTGTTGTGATTCTAAATTCCTGGTAAATAGAACAGAAATATTTTTAAGGATTGCAAGAAAATAGATGATCCATCAAGGTCAAGCAATCGAGGTGGTCACCAATTTCAAAAATAACAGGTGACTTATAGCCCATTTTGGCCTCTTAAAATATGTTAATATATCTTTCTTACATTCCAGCCAGTCAGGGGACCAAAATGCATATAGCACAGTACAGCAACAAACCTAGATCGAGGAACACCATATGACTTGTAACCCGTTTAACCACCAAGAACTATAACTTCAGAGAACTATGCACACCAAGGTCTTCCCTCAATACATTACTTAGACACTGGCAGCATTGATCCATAGAAGCCCTTACGGTTTACCAAATATTGAGTAATAGCACTCTCCATGTACGCATGCATGGCCCTGGTATCCTTGTCACCACCCAACTGACGTTGCTTTCCACAATTTGGAGACTTTTACTTTTGGAACAACCTATTTTCGAGATCTTTGGAACAAATCAGAGTCATTCCGATTTGAGTCTCATATGTCAATTACATTTCTTGTTACGTGGCAAGTTTCATGTGCCATTGTATTCAGGCCTCTTAGAGACATTGATACTTTTTGTCATTTGGACTTCCTTTCTCATTTGGATTAATCTATCCAATGAAAGGTATAGGCATTAGAGCAAATCAGAGCCATTCTCATTTGAGTCTCATATGTCATTTCCATTTCTTGTTACATGACAAGTCTCATGTGCCATTGTATTCTGGCCTCTTAGAGACACTGATACTTTTTGTCATTTGGACTTCCCTTCTCACTTGGATTAATCTATCCAATGAAAGGTATAGGCATTATCTGTCTCATGTGAAGAAATAGATGAAACAAAATAAAACATAAGATATTCTGAAGTTTGCAGGAAACTGAAATTTTATCATCAAAATACATGACACTTCAGCTTTGTTTCATGGAGGTATGCCAAGATCATCCAAAACATGATGGCCACTGGAATTGTATTTAAACTTAGGAAATTAATATATATGACACATTGAAAAAAATTTAGACATACCTATAACCCACCAATGTTCCATTTACCCAGACATAAAATGCTGAATCAACTGCTTCGAAAGTCAAGAATATTCGGCGCCCTAGGTTTTTTAGAAAACATGTCATATCAAAGTTTGTGAGGAATGTGTATATTGCAAGAGTTTTATAATATACAAATAGTTCTAATGAACATTACTTAAAATTCATTGAATCACCTGCCCATTCCATTGGAAGCAAAAATGTTTTGCGATAACAGCCAGTTGGATTTTCCTTTGGGACATGAGGAGGGTCCAATGGGAAGGGGTATACAATGTTTGTGTAGATTGGACGATCATATCCATGTGTTTGCCAATTTGATGGAACTGCCACAGCAACAATGACACAAATCAATAGGTAATATGATCAGAAATATACTGTCCATCAGCACACAGGCACCAGGCAGCCCCAAAGAAGAGTGGTTAGTACCTGATAAATCATTAAGAATGGGTTTCAATGTATCATACATGCAAATTTCAGAACACAAGATGGGCAGGCATTTTTGCTGAACGACATATTGTCTTAACCAATGTTATTGCTTAGCAAAGAGTTTTTGTTGTGGATTTGTTAGTACTTTTACCTTCTTGAGTTTGTGCACTGTTATTGCTTAGCAAAGAGTTTTTGTTGTGGATTTGTTAGTACTTTTACCTTCTTGAGTTTGTGCACTCCAGCAGTAATGTAGTACAGTCTTGTTGGCGCACATCTCGTGAGATGTTTCATTTTAAGTTCGTGGTGAGGACATTTTGGGATTTTAATTTTATGGCCATCATCGGTTTTCAAATTTATAACACGATTTCCAAGAGAAGGATAATGGAAGGTAGCGACATGGAACAGTTGTGGTAATCGTGAAGCCATTAGGAAGATGAAGGCATAAATTATGGTCTTCAAATGTTTCTGAAATGAGAAATATTTCGTAATGACATATTAGAGATGAGGGTGAGAACCAAAGGCATTTAAGGATGCCTGGGACAATCCAATCATCTTTTGGCCAGGAATTTTAAGGACAAAAGACCATGTACCCAACACTGGACACTGAGACTGCATCAATTATACATCACAGAGATTCAAACACGCCATGAATGATCCATCTGAGAAAAATCCACTAATACCATGTCTGATCCAGCAATTTTGTTACAAAGAGAGCCTACAGGATGGCCCTCTACCATCCCCATCAATATTCCATATGCTAACTTTAACTTCTGGTAATCATTAGTATAATCATTAGCTCAAGAGACATCGGGAAAAGTTGTTGAAGAGTACAGCCACACAAGCTCATCCACAAAGAACAATCACAACTTTCTTTAGCTCCATCAATCCTAATGCTAGAAGTCAACCCCAAGATACAAAAATGGGATCCAGACCAGGATATAACAAAGGGGTTACGATTGATCGGGCAATGGCAATTTGCCGTGCACGTAGGCCCCGGCCCCATGGACCACGACCTCGACACCCTTGTCATCGACAAATAAAAGCCATTATCTCCCGCCATCGTAGGTGCTTCCCTCGCTTCGGAGACATTTCCATTCTGGATCGACCTATGATAGAGATCTTTCAGAGACAAAAGCTACAATACACCTAACTTGAGAATCTCGCATGGGCCAAAAACCAGATTCTCTCGTCTCTTTTCTTTTCATCTTATTTACTTTTATATTTACTGTGTAATATTTACTTTATTTTGATTTGTTCTCAAAGACGAGAAAACATTTAAGATGTAATCTCTTATTCGGTCTTATAGGCCATTTTGGCCTCTTAAAAGACGTTAATATATCTTTCTTTCTTTCTTTCTCTCTGTCTACACATACCTAGGAGTAACATTTACAGGGTATAGGTTCTCCTTATGGGAGGTTGCTTGTGCCTGACTTTCTCGTGGATATACATCCCTTGGTGCTCTCGAAAGACAATGTGCACATTTGCAGTTCCGAGAGCCACAAACTAAATTGTGGCTATTTGATACACTTGTGGCACCAACTCTTCTATATTGAGTAGAAACGTGGGAACCGAGTCTTAACAAGGAAAATAACTGGAATGATTTAGAGAGACCTTTAGCATCAATTATTTCCCATATGAGAAGGTTCAAAAGTATCAGTGCCCCAAGATATAATTTGGGCAGAGATGGGAGTAGCCCCTAACATCACTCAGGCATTATTTCAATCAGTGACATGTATCCAACGTCTTTGGGAGCTCCCAAAGACAAAAGTTACAATATAGCTGAATTGAGAATCTTATATGTGCCGATAACAAGATTCTTTAGCCTCTTTTTATCTTATTTACTTTTATGTTTACTTAGTAAACATTTATTTTATGTTGATTTGTTGTTCTCATAGACGAGACAACACTTAACCACAACACTCAAAAGGGGTTATAATAAATCACGCAAACGCAAATTTTCATGCATGTAGATCACATCCATATGATCCAAAAGCCCACCACCTTTGTCCTCCACTAAAGGACATTAATACCCAACACCAAAGATCCTTCTCCACATTTGTAGACATATCCATCTTGCACCTCCCCATATTGAAGAGCTTTCGAAGGCAAAAAATTTAGTGCATCCAAGTTCAAGATGTAAAGTGTTTAGCTAACGATATTTTCTGGTATCTTTGGCAGGTCCACTAATCTAGTTATATTTATTTTGGACTGTTATTCTGACCATTTGGCCTCTAAAATATATTAATGTATCTTTAGCTCTTTCTTTCTATCAATTCCATAGAGTGCACAAACTACATGAAAAGGTTACCTTTTGGGTTCCATGGGCCTTCTTGATCTCCGTGGATAACAACAAAATCTATCTAATGTGTGGATGTACATATGGATACATACATGCAAACATACATATAATTGGCCCTCCTATAGAATTAAAATATAATTTTCTCTAGTATGATATTTATTTAAAAAAGATTGTTTCATTCCTTCACAAGCTTTTGACAAGTTCATTCAACCAAAGAAATCACCCCAAGATATAGAAAAAATGCCCATTAGGAAATCAGCTCCACGCACACCAAATGTTTCCTTTGCTCTATCAGGTCTTTTTTTTACCTCAGAAGTCATAAATGTATGTGTGTATGGATGTACAGCAGGCATATATGCATGTATGTGTGTGTTATGGGCATAACCATAACTTATCCCGTGGTAGTTTGTATCGTAGTTTTCTATACACGAGGATAAGAGTGTGAGGGAGGATAATCCTAGGGATTGAGACAACCCTTATGGGTCCAAGTGTGAACTTGCTTGAGGACCTTGGGTTTGGTTACAAATATGAAGCCTAGCTATCCTCATTGGGGCATCATTTGGCTACGCCCAAACTGTGATCTTGTGGTGAACAGTCTCTTGTGGTGAGCATGACCTATCATGACGCGGCGTGCCAAAGGTGAGAAACATGGGTGAACAAGGGCAAAGGAATGGAGCGCAAGCTTGGGGAGGAAAAGAAGAGAGAGGAAATATGCAAGCACGTGTGAAACGGGAGAAGAGAAAAAGAGAGACAAATTGTGCACATACTTATGTAAATAATTATACAATAAAGAAAAGTGAATGGCCTAATGGTTAGTAAGGGAGAAGGAATAAATATATTTAATACAAATGAGGCACCCTCCTCCAATAAAAGAAGAAGGGGGAGCTCATTTTAGGGGTTCTTCATTTTTGCATTTCAGTGAAGGTTTTGGGGTTTTAGGAGCTCTTCTTCTTCCCATCATCTTTGACTCATCTTGGGTTAGAGCGTCAGCATTCAGGTAATGAAAACGAGGAGACGGCAAGCGCACCAGTCGTTTGGAAGGGGAGGACAAAGTAGCACAAGAACTATTCTAATTCATGGCAATGTAGCCATTGGAGATAGTCATGGTCTCGGCAGCCCACTAGACTCATTCTCATCAGACGCTTCTCTTCTCAATTTCCTGTTTCTCGCTTAGGCTTGAGGTTAACTCATAGTTACCTCCGTTCTAATTCATCCCACTGATGTAATTCCTACCATGGCTCATAAGCCCTCTTCTACTAAAGGATTCATTTCGGAAATCTTCATTATTGTTCCTAAAACGACTTCGTTAGTCCTAATCTCGTGTTTAGCCATTAATTTCTCCGTTTCATGCTCGAGTCATTTTCTTGCCCACGTCGCCCGCGTATTGTGCACTTGTGTGGCAAAGCTTTGGTCAACGAGAGGAGGTCATCGAGAGAGGCCAACTAGAGAGGTCATTGAGAGAGGCCGACGAGATAGGTCAACAAGAAAGCTCAAAAGGTCAAGGAGAGAGGTCGACAAGAAAGGTGGACAAGAGAAATCAGCAAGAGAGGTTAACAAGAGGCTTGTCTGGCTAGGGCTTGTTCGACAAGAGTAATCATCCGACCTGGACAAACAGGTAGAGCGTTTGACGTCGTTGTCGCCGTCGTCTGGTATGGGACGTTGTTCAATGCTCGGGTTCGTCTCAATCCCTTTGCTCCATGGTGGCCAAGTGGATCAGCACCCTTCTTTCTCTCTCTATCTCTTCATTTTCTTATCAATTTCCTTATTTTCATGCTTACATTAAATTATATCGCTAACAATATGACCCTAAGGTTGAACTTACCTGGCAAACAATTCCATGATGAGTCATCAAAATCGTTGGAATGGAAATTGATGGGAACATCTTCAGGTGTACTTGAAAGGTGGAATTTCCAATAGCCACTCAAAGACAAGACAAAGGGGAGGCCATCCACCCATGAAGATGCAGACTGAAGAGCTTCTTGCACAGCTTCCTCGCCCCACACAGCTCTCTCTGCAATGCTTCTATCCACAGAGCTTCTCTTCTTCCAAAAGTCAAGAGTGCCTAAAGAATCAAAATAAAGCAAAGGATCCATTCAAAAAGATATTTCTGAATATTCATGAACATGGGGTGCAGTAACTTTGCTTTGCCCTGAAGAGATCATTACAAATATTCATAAATAAACAATCAAATAAAGATACACAAAGAGGTAGTATAGGAAAAAAAATTAGGATCATAGGAAAAGGGATTCACAAAGATTCAAAATAGAATGATGAAGTACAAAGATTCATAAAAAAATAGATAACAAAGATTCAGTCATGTTGTAGCTTTGTCTTACTTTGACAGATCAAACAAAAAAAGAGATTCAAAATGGTGCAGTATCTTCATTTATATTGAAAGATCGAATAAGGGATTCATCAAAGTAACAAATTTCACAGAAAACTTAAAATGGTGTTGTATTAGTTTTGTGTTACCTTGAAAATCAAACACCAAATACCCATAAAAAAAAGACTCAACAAAGAGTCCCAATGGTGTAGTGATTTTGTCACATTGAAAATTTGAACACAATGATTCCTTTAAAAAAATAGCATTCAACAAATATTAATGGGTTAGCAACTTTGTTTACATTCAATATTAAAACACAAGTATTACTTAGAGAAATAGGAGATTCAATAAGATTTGCTATGATGTAGAAACATTGTTTTGCATTGCAAATTCAGACACACAGATTTCTTAAAAGTAAAACAGATCTTCACAATAGATGTAGCAACTTTGTTCTACCTTGACAGATCAAACACACATATACATAAAGAGAAAATACATCCTAAAGATTCAAAATGATGTCATAACGCTGGTTTATGCTGAAAGATCAACCATAACGATTTGTAACCCAAGAGAAAATAATTTAAATACTCCAGAAGATTTGACAAAGATCACAACACAAAAATAACATTCAACAAAGATTCCGGACACTGGAACAAAACATGCAACAAAGGTTCCTAGAAAAGGAAAGGTACAAGATTCAAAACCACGGTATAGCAAACAGCGTAAACGTACCTTGAAGGGTGGCATGAGAATGGAGAGGAACATGAGCTCGTCGTCGGTTACGTTTGAAAACACAAGGATTTTCCCAATCTGCCATATTTCTCTCTATACAACTTCTTCTTCTTCAATGGTGTTTCTTCTCTTCACACAGTCTATGCAAATTTCCACTTACTTTTGAGTCCTTGTTTAGTAGGATTGACAGACGTCCAGGGATCATGGTGTCACTGGACTTCACAGTCCATGCAATTTTGCACTTACTTTCAGTCCTTGTTTAGTAGGATTGACAGGCGGCCCTGCCACAGTAGGCATAAAACTCCAATCATGGCCATACTAATACATCAATCTCATTCGTGATTCCTTGGTCGGCCCATTCGATGACTGCAGGTTTTCAATCTTGATCTTCTGAGTTTGATTCTTGCTAACATGTTGTTTTAGAGCTGGAAGGAAGTCTCGTCAGGGTATATGAAATTGTATATAAGACTTAAGCTTCACATACAACATGTCTTTTCATTGACGCACTTGTTTTATCCACAAGGATAGATAATACCAGTGCCTTCATTTAAATTTATCTTGCCTAAAGAGAATTATATAAGAATTTATCTTTCGACAATGGTCGTCATATATGATTTTCCATGACCTAACAACCAAGCCCATACATCTCGCGTGAGTACATATTTTTCTTCATTAAATCTTTTTTCCATCTAGATACTTAGGATATAGTATCATGGGCTTGATTGTGTGTTCAACGGAAAAAGGTTTACTTGTATCTCTTCGAAGGTGAATAAATAATGCTCATCCTCCTCAAAAGTAAGAGATTTTGAGTGCCAAGACGAATTAGACTTTAACCGATAGGTGAAATAATAGTCGCCTCAGTAGATTGTTGTGAATGCTAATTAATTGGGATGATAAAGTCTTGTTTTTTCTAAAACTACTTTGTGATTTTCTGTTGTCATTTGCTTTGAATTATTTGTGAATGTCATCGAAGATAAACTACTTTTATGCGTACGTATATATATATATATATACGGTTGAAGAGCCTACTTCGTTATTGCAATCACAAACCCCCACTCACGAGTAATTTCTAACTCATCACAAACCATATTCATATGGTTCGTGAGAAGGTTGCGTATTAGCCAAAAGATTAGGCATGTTTAGTGGGGTCCATGTTCACTATTGTAAACATGTAAAATTGTAATAACAATGGGTTTCATCAATCTACTTCAGATCATTTCATCGAGGTCAACAATGCAAATATTGATTTCTATTCACTCTCTATTCATGAACCCTCATGTCGGGATGGGTATTTACTAACCACATTTTCCATATATTTCTGATACCAATTTCAATTCATCGTCTAGCTTTCATGAACCTTCCCATAAAGTTGGGTCGATACGCGATGATTCTATGTGACAAGAGTGAGTGGATTAGTTTATCATACATTCATTGAAACTCGTGTAAAAAAACTAATGTTGGTCCATCCAAATATTTATTGGATGGAAGGTTACGCATAATCATAACTTGGAATTAGAATGGTTATCACAATTTTTAATTACGACACAATTTATGGCAATACCTCGCATGATGCAAGGGCACGATAGATGTTTCATGTTGATGAATGATTGTCATCATACAAGTTAAACTTGAAATATATTGATTTCCATCATCTTCAAGATAAAGAACATTATAGATGTTTCGTGTCGATGAACAATTGTCATCGTACAAGTTAAACTTGAAATGTATTGATGAGCAATGGATACGACGGAGTGGTGGATGCTACAAGCTCAATTAGATCAAGCATGGATGTTGAAAGGGTTAAGTGACGACGTCTAGATCTAGGAGAATTGGATATTATTTTGTGGGTAATCCTAAGGCGACTAATATTTGGGTGAGAAGTAAGATCGGTATAGACGTTCGGTGGAGTGATTGAAATAAGCATACTTTGAGCCAAATGTAAATTATCAGATGATGCATGTGATCGACAAAGAGGGGCATTGAACAATTGGACAAATATGATGGAACTGATCCTTATTGCAATGCATATTCTTTGGCTATAAGGAAAATTACGTTGATTTTCTTGCGAGTAAAATATGGAATAAAAATAAAAGTGTACAATTATTCTGGCTAATCTTGATCCTTATCATGAGGCATATTGGAAGCTTAACCCATATTTTGAGATTAATTGTTAGATCAGTGCCAACCTGCAACTTCTTGAAGCATTTGATGATTTAATATTTCACCCTTACTTATCTCTTGAGTGCCTATGATATCCACAATAAATATTTTTTCTTCACTAAGTAGCATTTGATCATTTAATATTTCACCCTTGCTCATCTATTGAGAGCGCAGGGTATCCACAAAAATGTTTTTTTCTTCAAACCTAATCGTTGAATTCTAGTGCAGACCTTAGTTTGTTTGATCTAGAGGTAATGATAGAAAGATCTTATCAATGTTTGCTCCTAAGGGAATAAATTATGTAATATTGGATATGTCTTGTGAGTCAAGTCTCTGTATTGATTTGGATACATCTATTATACCATGATTCCTCAGTTTTCTATGGTTATACGTATTCACAAAAAGCTAAATTAGTTATGATTATATTTATAATTGAGTCTTCAATTCCTTGTTAACACTCATGAAATGATAGTATGAAGAATTCATTAATTCCCTTGACTTGTTTATAGTTAACTATATTACTTTAATGGTCAATGTATCTAATGTGTTGATTCTTTTTTTTGTAGATTACAAGATTGATCAATAACCACGAGTAAGCCCATTGAGGGAGTGCGTCATTCACATGCCTATAGCAAGGCGTTATGGAGGGGTCACTTCAATGTCACATCTTGGCATCGAGAGACCACATAGGCTACTTGCATAAAACAAGGTGTTGGAAGCGACGAACAACTATCTATGGAGATCTAAGAAAAACTAGGGCTAGACTTCAAATAATTCTTGATGCAGGACAAGAATAAGTGGGTAGGGCACAATGCACCTCCTCCTCTCCCCCCCACCCCAAGGCTATTGACACGGTGCAAGGCCTCGACAATTGGAGACCGCGCGGGATTATGGTTTGGGCATGGGGTGGGCAAGCGGACAAATCCGTTGCATGTGACGAACAACTATCTATGGAGATCTAAAAAAACTAGATCTAGACTTCAACGGATGATTGATGTAGGACAAGAATAAGTGGCTAGGGCACAATGCACCTCCTCCCTACCCCAAGGCTATTGACATGGTACAAGACCTCAACAATTGGAGACCGTGGGATTACGGTATGGGCATGAGGTGGGCAAGCGGACAAATCTGTAAACCACGACCGTGCTCCCCCCTATAGGCAATTCACATTGACATGGTGCAAGACCTCGACAACCAGATGGAGACTGCGGGATTATGGTTTGGGCACGGGGCGGGCTAGCGGACAAATCCATAAACCACGATGAGGAATCCCCTGGGACTCAAAGGGTGTCCGGGAGGTGAATGGCCCGGACACAGCCCAAGTGTGAACACACAGTTGTGTGTGTGTATAGAAACTGAAGTCTTTGTAGCCATATCCACTAAATCTTCTCATTGAAGAAGAAGAAGAAGAAGAAGAAGAAGAAGAGGAGGAGGAGGAGGAGGAGGAGACAGGGGTGGGTGTTGTGAATTTCTTCTCCCTCTCCCGTCAAGAAGCTCGCCATGGCAGGGGCTTTAGCAGCAGCAGCAGGAGCTTCTGTTATCTCGGTGAATGTGGTGGCCCCTTCTTCATGTTCCCCTTCATCCCCTTCATCTTCCTCTACTACCTCCGCACATCTTCCACAAGTAAGTTCTTTCTCGGGTTTTCGCCGCCTCTCCGTTCTTGACAGGAGCATCGCTAGAAACCCTAAAACCTTCCATGACACCGTGTCGAAATCTCTCTCCCTACCTTCTCCTTCAACAAGAAGAAAAGGCAGTAGGAAATCGGTTCCTATGGCCATGTTCGAAAGGTTCACCGAGAAGGCCATAAAAGTAATCATGCTTTCTCAAGAAGAAGCTCGTCGCTTGGGTCATAACTTTGTTGGAACCGAACAAATCCTACTCGGCCTCATTGGAGAAGGCACTGGAATCGCCGCGAAAGTGTTGAAATCCATGGGCGTGAACCTGAAAGATGCTCGTGTTGAAGTCGAGAAAATCATTGGCCGAGGAAGTGGTTTTGTCGCCGTCGAGATTCCCTTCACACCTCGTGCCAAACGTGTCCTGGAACTCTCCCTAGAAGAGGCACGTCAACTCGGGCACAACTACATTGGGTCAGAACACTTGCTCCTCGGCTTGCTCCGAGAGGGAGAAGGTGTAGCAGCCAGAGTTTTAGAAAACCTAGGGGCAGACCCGAGCAATATAAGAACCCAAGTAATAAGGATGGTTGGGGAGAGCACAGAGTCTGGAGCAGTTGGAGCTGGGGTTGGGGGTGGGAGCACAAACTCGAAAATGCCCACTTTAGAAGAATTTGGCACGAATTTGACCAAGTTAGCTGAAGATGGTAAACTTGACCCTGTCGTAGGACGGCAACCTCAAATAGAGAGGGTTACCCAAATCCTTGGAAGAAGAACAAAGAACAATCCTTGCCTTATTGGAGAGCCCGGGGTTGGGAAAACTGCCATTGCCGAGGGTCTCGCACAACGTATAGCTGGTGGGGATGTCCCCGAGACGATAGAAGGCAAGAAGGTTATTACTCTTGATATGGGTCTTCTTGTCGCTGGGACTAAATATAGAGGAGAGTTTGAAGAGAGACTTAAGAAGCTCATGGAAGAGATTAAGCAAGCCGATGACATCATTCTCTTCATAGATGAGGTTCATACCTTGATTGGGGCAGGGGCCGCTGAGGGTGCCATTGATGCTGCCAATATATTGAAACCCGCCCTTGCAAGAGGTGAGCTTCAATGCATTGGTGCCACCACTCTTGATGAATACAGAAAGCATATTGAGAAGGATCCTGCCTTAGAGAGAAGGTTCCAACCTGTCCAAGTTCCTGAACCCACAGTAGATGAGACTATACAAATCTTGCATGGTCTCCGAGAGAGGTATGAGATCCATCACAAGCTTCGATACACTGATGAATCCTTAGTAGCTGCAGCTCAGCTTTCTTATCAGTATATAAGTGACCGGTTTCTTCCTGATAAGGCCATCGATTTGATTGATGAGGCGGGTTCTCGGGTGCGTTTGCGTCATGCCCAGTTGCCTGAAGATGCCAAAGAACTCGATAAGGAGTTGAGACAAATCACCAAGGATAAGAATGAAGCCGTAAGAGGGCAAGACTTTGAAAAGGCAGGAGAGCTCCGTGATCGTGAAATGGAGCTTAAAGCACAAATCTCGGCTTTGCTCGAGAAAGGAAAAGAGAAAGCGAAAGCTGAAAGTGAATCTGGAGATGCGGGGCCTGTTGTGACTGAATCCGATATACAGCAGATTGTGGCTGCATGGACTGGAATTCCGGTTGAGAAAGTCTCCATCGATGAGTCTAGCCGGTTGCTAAAGATGGAAGAAACACTCCACAATAGAGTGGTTGGGCAAGATGAAGCCGTGAAAGCTATTAGCCGTGCAATCCGGCGTGCACGTGTAGGTTTGAAGAATCCAAACCGTCCAATCGCGAGTTTCATCTTCTCGGGTCCAACTGGTGTTGGGAAATCAGAACTTGCAAAAGCATTGGCGGCCTACTATTTCGGGTCAGAAGAGGCCATGGTTAGGCTTGATATGAGTGAGTTCATGGAAAGGCACACAGTCTCAAAGCTCATTGGTTCACCTCCAGGCTATGTAGGATATAGTGAAGGTGGCCAACTCACGGAAGCCGTCCGAAGGCGTCCATATACGGTTGTGCTATTTGATGAGATTGAGAAAGCTCATCCTGATGTGTTTAACATGATGCTTCAAATCTTGGAGGATGGTAGACTAACTGATAGCAAAGGGCGTACAGTGGATTTCAAGAACACACTCCTCATCATGACTTCTAATGTTGGAAGTAGTGTTATTGAGAAAGGTGGGGGTGGTATTGGATTTCAGCTTGATTATGGCGAGAAAGATAGTAGTTACAATAGGATAAAGAGCCTCGTCAACGAGGAGTTGAAGCAATATTTCAGGCCTGAGTTCTTGAATCGTCTAGACGAGATCATTGTATTCAGGCAACTAACCAAGTTGGAAGTGAAGGAGATTGCCGATATAATGCTCAAAGAGGTGTTTGAAAGGCTGAAGAAGAAAACCATTGATTTACAAGTAACTGAGAGGTTCCGTGACCGTATAGTGGACGAAGGGTATAGTCCGAGTTATGGAGCAAGGCCATTGAGGAGGGCGATAATGAGGCTTTTAGAGGATAGTATGGCAGAGAGGATGCTTGGAGGTGAGATAAAAGAAGGGGATTCGGCTATTATCGATGTGGATACTGAAGGGAATGTAACTGTCTTGAATGGTACGACGGGAACGTCCTCTAGTGTGGCTATTGATGCCCCAGCGGGTATTGCTTAGGTGGTTATTTATTTGGGTGGACATTTTGGGCAGAAATTGTCACATATTTGCATTTTTTAAAGCATTTTGCATCGGAGTAGCATAGTCTAGATATTGATGCCTAATGGAAGTATCATCCTCATCGTCATCATAAGATCTTTATATGATCTCCATACATGAAGTTGATGCTGATTCAGATTTGGATTTTTATCAATTAATGTTCATTTATGTTTTCTGTTGAAAGATTGTTTTGATACGATATCTATACTGGTGTAGGGTTTAGTGTTTAAAAATTAGGGTTTTAAATCAGAGTGGCTAAGAGGACTCGAGATTTCTTTGAAATTTTTCTGTTGTGGACCGCTCTTTAGTTCTGCATAGTGCTGTTTTTTTAAGTTCATTCTTTTGAGCGTTTCCTTGGGAAGCAAGGTATTTTGATGGCATAAATATAAAGAACAAATTTGATGACTTCAACCTAAGCGCCCATGGGGTTTTGAGGAAAGTAGTAATATTGTAGATTGTGGCGTTAAAGAGCATGGGTTGATGAGTTAAAAAGAGTTGTAGAGTTCACCAATGATGCAATAGACAACAATTTTTCTTATTCAAGAGTTATATTCTTCTTGGTTACAAGAGTTATATACAATGTGAAGTGTATGGGAGATTGGGATATCCTGCCTGATTATCAAGCATAAGAATGCCACTATGACGTGAAGAGCACCTTCATGTCAGTTGATATCAATGTAAATTTCAGGGGTAAATATGGAAGGCACAAGGAGTTGAGTCATGTTTATTATAATCATGACATAGGTTCACATCCAAAGGATGGTGTATGCCTATATTCTTATTCAATGGATAAACCTGATTGGGTATTTTTGAAAGTTGTTTATGTATTGACGAGAGTTTGTGTTAGTTGAAGAACCACTTGCTTTTGTGAATTAGTGGCAGTCAAATAAATTGTATTGCTTCTTCAATTCCTTTGTTCATTTAGGTATGCTAAAGTTTATATAATTTTTTTGTAAGTGTGGATCCCTATAAATTGGTGCATTCTGTGGGTATCTAGACAATCTAGTTGTCCATTGCTTTAGGATGGGTTTGAAATTGAAGCACAATTAGATATATTGTAAACTTGGACAACATAATTATTGAAAACTTAGGATAGTTCCTATTAGCTTTTATGTTGTTGTGGAGATTAGAAGTCTGAACAAGCTGTGTGCTACAAAAGGGGTAACTCAAGGTTTTTATATTGGAGAGTGATGAGTCAATAGAATTAATTCGTACAAAGAACTTGGAGGGATTGGTCAATTTAAAGCACATGGGCATCTTAAGAAGAGTTGAGATTCGAAATTTAGATTTGAGATCAATGAGATTGTTTTCCCAAAAAGTAACTTTATTGCAACAATAAAGCACAAGTTCGTTGTAATAAGAATTGAGATTTTATATGGGTTTGAGCAATTGGTGCAATCCAAAGGATTATAGTAAGATATATGTACAATAGGCAAAAACTAACATTAAACATGGAAATACTCTTTAGACAAGCGTCATTGATGTTAAAATTTGTGAAGATGCAAGCAATGGATAAGACGAGAGCTAGAAAACGCTACACTAGGATAGCATGCCCATTTGCAAGACGAAATATTGTTAGCTCAACAAATGGAATCTTCAATGATGTGGAATGGAATGGAAGATAGTTTTTGAGACAACATCGTAACTAGTCCTCAATGATGTGGAATGGGCAACTTAGGGCTACAAAAAGTCTAGGATAGTGAAGTTTGCATGCACATTCATGAGAAGAATTGTCATCAAGTCAATATATTGAATGATGTAAAGAAACTAGATGTACAACTATTGATCACAATGATTTTGATATTTAGCATTTCAAGTGATATATATGAGATGTTAACACAACAATTGTGGATAAAGAAACTATATGCTCAAATAAAAAGAAAACCATCCCCAAAACATGAAAGAGAACCCACCCAGAGATCTTTAATGCCGGGCCATTTCAGAGAAGGGACAAACCGTTCTGAATGATAACATACCACATCATTTGAAGCATCAATAACAATCATTAAAGAAATTATGCATGTGATGGACGGTGATTAAAAAGGCTAACTAGAGACAAGAATATAGAGATTTCGACAAAGGCGAAGCAAAGACGGCAAGTTGATGCAAGGAAAGGACACTGGATGGTGCATATGTGTGAATGTGTGCGCGCGCGTGGGGACATTTTCTTTTCTGTGGTGTGTATGTAGGCATCATTAAAAAAGAATAGAGACCATAAGATTTGAGGACCAAAAGAGAAGTGAACAAAATCTGAAAGCACCCAATTGGAGTTCAGAGTTTTATCCAATTGTGAAGATGAAGTGAACAAACAAATCTTTGAGAGAGAGAGAGAGAGAGAGAGAGAGAGAGAGAGAGAGAGAGAGGAGCCATGGCAACTCTTTGTTCTCCTTCTTCTCTCACTTACTCTGTGGTATCCATGGCTTCTACAAACAATTCTAGAACAGGACAACACCACCACTACCATCCTCATCATCATGCTGTTTCTTCCAGACTCCTGGTATACTAAACACATTTCTCATATTTTCTCTTTTCTTTACCCACAAGGTAATGTTTCTTAGCACGAAAACTTGTGTATGCATTCATGAAGTTTTGAGTATGTGACCCTCTAAATTGGTTCTAGTTACTCAGAATACAATATCATGCAATATATGTATGTAGTTATTGAAACCTTGATCATTTATTTGAGTCTTGTTTTATTTATTTCCATCCCTTTGAAAAACTTTAGGCTTTAGTTGACGCTCAAAATTAACCCGTAATTGGGTTTTTTAGGCTTCATGCTTACTGAAATCCTTAAAAGGTTGGGTTGATTTTGGTAGCATTATTCATAATACCTGTTATCACCATTATATTCATAACTGTGTTACTGTTAGGAGTTAATTTTTTGCTCATCTGCTGCTGGATGGCCATTGACATTAGCTATTCGGTCGGACCTTGGCCATTCATAGTCTGGATGACTACATATGGTCTGGAGTCCATAGATTTAGAGTTTTACTGGTATGCAAAGAGTTTTCCATAGTTTGCCTCCTCTTGATTACATAAAAAAGAACATGCATGTTTAATCGTGTTAGCCACCTTCATAAACTAGGAACTTCTCACTTTCCAATGAGGAATGCCCTCTTCATAAAAAATTGATGCATATCAATTTTTGCTTCCCTTCATAGCTCCATGTTTCATGAACGTGCCAACCGTATTGTCTTGGCTTTTTGCTTTTTGCCTAACACGTTGCCTACACTATCACTGGCATGTATTGTGTCCATTAATTGATCGAGGCTTTTCGATACAATTTCATCAACATCATTAACCATGGATCAAATCCCTTGACTAAGCATATTTTAGCAAAGTGAATACATTATTCTCTATGAGTATCCTAAACAGTAGTTGAGGCATTTTGCACAAGACTTCACACCATGCATGAAAGGAAATCTCAAAATGTGCACTCCAATCCATGAAGATTCTATTTTCCATTGGCGCTGGCCAAAATTGCGTTTATAAATGAATTTTCATTTCCCAAGGCCTTTTCTCACCTCAAAATCTTGGAAATTTAAGGAACTTGCTACAAGTTATGTTTGCAATACATACGTAAAGATATGGATCATAGAGATCCGGCATGTGTGAAACAAGTTTGTAGAAAGAAAGAAACACTAGAATATTTCCAGAGGCCAAAATAGACTAGAGACTGAAAGAGAGTACATCATCATGTTTCATCTTGTCAAACAGCACCTAAAGAGACCATACTCACACCTAAGTAATGAAACACAATCACATCATATAATGCCTCATCCACTCATATCAGAAGTTTGAGATGAGTTGGGTCTGAATACCAAAATCCAACAAAGAGCTCAGGAAGCTTTATTATTCAGGTGGCTTAATAGCCGAATGTGATGAAGAGTGCATAAAATGGGGCCATTGCTAATGGCCACACCTCATGTCTGTGCTATGGTTTTCTTCTATTCAGCACAATGCTCATCTCTTGGGCCGGATAGGGGTCACTCTCTAACTTGTAGTGTGTCTCATTCGGATTCTGAGCTTTTACAAATCATACAATGTACACTCAATGCATATACGATAGTGCTCTAAGAAGGGGGGTGCAGTCTCTAACTATTGTATCATTCAGAATCTGAGCTTTTGCCATTCATACCATATACATTCAATGGATGGACAATAGTGCTCTGCGAAGACTGGGCACCGATATGTGGTCTTGAGTTCTTTCCCTTATGTTCTCGATCTTCATGTTTTCTCTGCCTATTCATGTGTCTCCAACTCTAAAATTGATCCTTACAACACACATAATCTTAATGTGGAGTCAATAATAAGCATATAGGTAGGCCCATTACCTGTGGTTGGTTGCGCTGATCTTGGTTTTATAGGCATTAAATATATAAATGGCTAGTTGCCCTCCTGTATATTCTAGTATTCCACTCACTTTCTTCTACATTTTAGAGCATCTCCTTCTCTGTTGACTTTACAGCAGCTGCGTATTGTGATTATGACCATATAGTAATATCCTGGTATAACTTTACCATAACCATTTTCTACAGCACATATGGATTACGATTATTAGTATACAATATCCTCGTATAACTTAACAATAGCCCTTTTCTATGTATAACTCTTTTTCAGGATTGGAACGCTGCATACCTTGTCTCAATTCAAAGAAAAGCTGATTCCAAGTGTCATTTTGGTCTCGGAAAGGGTAAGCTCAACAATCTGAAGAGCTTTACTGCCATAAGCTATATGTATATGTATATATATCTACATTCTGGTACATCATATCGGTAGCTTACAAACAGGCTGGCTTTCTCGATCTCCATATGGATCATGGAAGCTATCTCTATCACCGGCGATTGCAACAAAGGCCAGGGTCTCAGGTCAGAGTTTTTTTGTATTGTTTTTATAACTATTATCAGCATCTATTTTGTGCTTAGTCTTTGTCTTGTTTTGGTATGCGTAGAAAGAGAAGATAACATAACTTCAGATGATGCTGGAAATGCAAATGACATGTCGAGCAAAAGTGAGGATGGGAGTCCACTCTCTTCAGGTGAGGATTTGCTTTGTAAATTAGATTCTGTTGTAGTTGAAGTTACTGAAGCTAACAGCCCACAATTGTTGATATTACAGGACCGGCCATTTTCTCACTTGGTAAATCAGAAATTTCTGTTATGAGTGAAGACTCACCTGCATCAACAGCTGTTAAAACTGTTCTATTCTGGGTGAGCACACTTTGGTGTTATTATATACTTGGGTATCTAAAGTTTTTATGTGAAAGACGTCAGAAAACGTCATGTTCACATGATTGTTTTTTTTGGGTGTGGTGTTCAATGTTTCATGCAAAAGTTGTTGGCAGTCTTTCTTTATTGGTGTATGAAGCTACCTGGACTTGAAACTAAGTTCAGTAGATGCATCCTAATCAATGTGCATTACCTGCAGGTCTGTGCTGCAATATCTTTTGGTATCTTCATTTTACTGAAGGATGGGACTGGTAAAGCTTCCGAATTTTTTGCCGGGTAGAATTGCACTTGTACCTTAATATAAAATTGCATTTTTTTCCTGTCTATCCAACGTTCTTGTCATTATGCATGCAAAGATAACTGGGTTTTATTTTTTCAAATTTAATGAATTTCACACTGATTTATTTGCAAAAGAAACTGCAGGCATAACTTGCCAGAAATGGTGGTGCCAATTAGACTTTTAAAATGATGTTCTTTCCTTTCGTCTCTTTTTTTGTTGATTTTCTCTATTTAACACTAAATCCACAGGCCAAATTGTTCTTGTCATATAGAGATATATGTCTTGAAGGTTCTGATTTTTCACTGTGCTGTGTGTCATTTCCAGCTATCTGCTGGAGCAAAGCCTTTCAGTTGATAACCTTTTCGTATTTGTTGTCATTTTCAAATATTTCCGCGTGCCTTTACAGTATCAGGTTATTTTGCCCCCACTTCTCAAAATATTAAATTCATATATGTGGCTTAAGTAATGAATCAAAAAACTTGATGAAATTGTAGAATAAGAAGTAATTGCCTTAACTTTTAAATATTCACGCGATAAAATATTGAGATCTTTAAAACAGACCCTGAAATAGACTCCATTGCATTATTCTGTACTTACAAAGCTAATATGCTTTGTACTTCCCTCAGAATTAGACTGCAGAACAATTCTGGAGGATTTGTTTCTTACAGATAATGTAGAGCCCTATTTCCGTCAATAAAAAAAAATTAAAACTTATAATGTTATCCTAAAAGACATTTTAACATGTTATGATTGCATTTTCTGAAAAATTGATCACAAGTTATATGCAATAAAAAATGCAGAATCCAGATATGGTTGTGAGGAAGTGTTCATATGTGTGTATGTGTTACTATACTTAACCATCCCAAATCACGCCCACCCATCATAACCATTGAGTCACCATTGTTGCATCCTCAATAGGGCTAAAGAAGATTTTATGCTTGTTTGGTTTTGATCCAGAAGTTATTTTTGCATGTCATAATATAAGTGCATATGTATTTAAATCAGACATTTTCTATTATTTCACAGACACGTATTTTGACTTATGGTATCTCTGGAGCAGTTATTTTCAGAGCAACAATGATACTTTTAGGGGTTGCAACTATACAGGTAAGATCTATTTGATGAAATTTTCCTTGGTTGAAGTTTTATACAGCTTTCTAACAAGTCGTTTTCTCTCTTTTTTGGCCAGAGCTTTGAGGCTGCAAACCTGTTCTTTGCTGGCATTCTGATATTCGCTTCTTACAAGGTCTTACAATATTTGTTTCTACAAATTTGTACTATCTTCACTGTTCAGTAAAATCTATATGACATTCACTATCGACTTATCTGTGTGTTGAAATATTGACATTTTCTTTATTTTCTCTGATTTCGAGAAGTTCTCTCCCTTTGTTACTAGAATTCCGTTCTTCTTTGAAGTCATGGAGACAGAAATGCTAGTATCTCTATTGCAAAATTCATCATTCAAATCTACAGACATACTATGCCTCTGTGTGGTAATCTATGTGATCTCTTTGCAGATTCTATAGTAAATAACCACAAATTGTTGTGTCCCATCTGATAAGCTATGCATATCATAAATTGTCCATCCACTTATAGAGAGCCATTCTCTGACTGCCTGAAGTGACTTTAGATATTACTTTTTATTATGAGCTCACAAAGGTGATGATACAGAATTTTTAGCGTCCAATAGAAGTCAGTCTCTCTCTCAAACTAAAGCAAAAAGAAGGAATACATGCGCTTAGTTTGCACGTATATAATTTTACTCCCAAGACATCCACATGTTTCTGAACTTAGACACGTTGACCATGGGAAAAGAGAAATTTCTGAATTTCTTCTTTTATTATAAAAAAAAACTTCAGTACTTCTCAATTGCATGACCTAGTTATTCGTTTACCTAAAGGATGTTATTCGGCCTATTTTGTATAGCTTCTTACAGACACTGAGGATGATGGGGATGATGATCTCTCGAACAACTTTATTGTCAATACATGTCGGAAATTCATACCTGTTACAGGTAATGTTAAAATAATATTGAAATCTTTCTACTCCGCAAATTGTTACAGACCTAGAGGTTCATTTTATACCATGTTCATGCAAAATATTAACATAGTATAAATAATAAATAAACTTCGGTTTCTAACTTTTGAACAGCTCACTATGATGAAGATAAGTTCTTCAGCAGGATGGAAGGTCCATTGAAGGTACAGCACAGACTCAAATTTCTAGACACTGATATACTCACAAGATTTTAATTGGTTATATATTTATCTAAATTTTTTTCAGGCCACACCTTTGTTCCTTACTTTAGCGATTATTGAACTGAGTGACATTGTATTCGCTGTGAGTATTGGAACTTCTTATGTAAAATACTCATTTTTACTTCGTTTAACATGAATGAATTTTCATTGAATTTCTTACTTACAGATTGACTCTATTCCTGCTGTCTTTGGTGTTACTCGGGATCCCTTCATTGTTTTTTCTTCGAATATTTTTGCTATTTTAGGTAAATTCTATTTAGTTTCTGTTTCTTACATCATTACTTGCTTGAAATTACTCATTGATCATATAAATATGTTGTATCTTATACAGGATTAAGGTCTCTTTATATATTGATTTCTAGCAGCATGAATGAGCTAGATTATCTTCAGGTAACAATGATTTTATTTTAATTCAGCTGCTGCAAATTTGGCATAATATGCTCATTGGAAAATTCATAACCATGGCAAGTATTATGCCAACCAAATTATGAATTCCTATTAGCTTTCATGCCAAGTATTTCCAATGGCAAGTATTATGCTGCAAATTCTAAGACATGCCAACCAAATTTTTTATTTTTGTTTCAGCCAGCGATTGCATCAGTACTAGGTTTCATTGGCATTAAGATGATAGCTGATTTTCTGGGTAAGGGAAAGGATAATAAATACATGTTTAGGTTCCGAATATGATTGGTTTTTTTGGGTCTTTTTTCACTAACATTTTAGGACCTTTGTTTTTCTTTATATAGGTTTCCATATTTCAACTGAAATATCTTTAGGAGTTGTGGCATCAGTTCTTGGGCTTGGTGTTGGGTTGAGTGTCTTGAAGAACAAGAACAATGATGAGTAAAAAATTAAAAAATGAACCTGTGGCAATCAGCAAATGAGGTTCATATTATGTGTGGGAGAACAAGTACAAACATTGGCAATTTGCTACATCGAGGTAGATGATCAACAAATACCACTCTCCAAGGCAAATATGAAAATTTTCATGGTGATCTCATGTGATCAAAGATGAAATAATATGAATTATATAGCTAGTCTCCACCACAACACTGTATGATCTTGCTTTGTTTCATTTGTTTTGGTGGACAATGACCTTGTAGGAAAATCTCGAAAGAGATTATGTTTCCTCTTGATCTCTATCAGTCTTCTTTTGTTGGAAGATATCCTTGTGCTTTAATTGTATATTCCTTGTTTATCTCTTACTATATTAATATGTATTATATACATATTAATATTCATGGTCTTCAACTTGTAGACTAACATTTCTAAGTGATAAAGACGTTGAGAAATGAAAGATCAGCTGCAATGTTCATTGCATTTTGGAAGTTCCTTTTTTTCATAATCAGTTTCAAAAAACTGTTTGCCAAAAGTATGCTTGTCACTTCTCAAAGGATATGTACCACCTAGTGCAGGTTCTTATCACGACCTCAACAAGGCTTGTCATCACCATCATCATGTTCATCACTATAGGGGATGATTCTTGATTAAAGGAAATTTCTAGGGCAGATCTTCTCACAAACGTGCTTTAGTGGTTGACTGTAAAATATATTGGTAACTGTAGTTTTTCTAAGCTTTGAAGATTAAAACACAAAATCAAATATAGTGAATCAATTTATAATATGGGACAAACATTAATTAGAGGAAATATTTTGCCATTTTTATGGCTACTTTTGGAGGGTTGGATTAAAGACTTAACCTCATGGATATGAATGATATCACACTTTGCAATAGGTGGAATTTAAATTCTTAACCTTAAAAAGTGGGGTTAATTAGAAAAGATTTATTTAGAGGTTACAACACAAGAAATCTTTGGAATGCATGTTTCTCATACATACATATTTTATAGAATAAGAATAGATGAAAAGCATCACATTGTTGATGTCATAATGAGATTTATCTTGTATGAAAAGTTAAAACCATAATCTAGATAGCGTTGCAATTAAAAGTTAAAACAGTTAAGCTATACATAGGTCATTGGGCTACCATTGAATGAATGATAATAATTGCAAATGCAAGTGAAAAATCTAGCATCAACACAACCAACTCTTACTAAGTTCAAGGTGTATAAATGTTCTATAAGCTAACAATAACCTCACCAACTTCTCCCTACCCTCCTAGTGACAAATACCAAGATGTAACTCTTTGTTAGTCTTATGTGCCATTTTTAACTCTTAAAATATGCTAATATATATCTTTCTTCTTTTTTGACAGTTGTTGACAAAGTTTCGACAACACTACATTGTATCCATGTTTCTGTCTTCTCATGGCAACAAATTAAACAAGAAAGAAACAAATGTTTAGTGACCTTCTCTTCTATTATCTAACCATGTGATGTTATGTCCAACACGCAAGCTAGCATAAATTTCAACTAGCATTACTAGCATTGCAATTGGAGTTGAGGGAGGTAGGGTTTCATATGCAATATAACCTTGAGAAGTTTAACACAATCATAATATAACTTTTTAAGAATATCATCACTACTTTTGAAGCACCAATGGGCAAAATATTTTTCAATCTTATTATATTTGTATATATGGCACAATATAACATATATGCCATCAATTTTTTCTAACCCTTCAATGTTATTATTATTATATTTGAGATATAAATTGGAAATGCCATTAGAAATTGAAGGTTTATTACAAAAAATATTGTGGAACAAGATCATATTGCACTCACACCAGTATTGGACTTGGGTGTTTGTTGAAAATAATGTGTCTTACCATCAATACCCATGGGGCCTTCAACTACTCAAAACAACTTTGAAATGTTCATCATTAAATGTTGATGTTATGGCATTTGCTCGTGACTTTTCTTTTTTCAGTGTATGTGGATCCTAACCATCAAAGTTTTTTGATAAAGTAATCCTTAGACTTATGTATAGTGAGTTGTCGCAATTTTACTTGTTTCCTCAATACCATGCATGAAAGCATTCATCAATTTGTTCTAGAGTTCATAAACTGAAGACAACACATTTCAACACAATTTCCATTTTCTTGACACTATGCATGACAAGCATCATGGTGAGCCTTCTGCAAAACATAGTGCCATTGACACAAATACAAGGTAACTTGGCCCAAGAGAAGACAAGACTTGAATACATTGTAAGAATTGCATTGCATGTCACAAACTAGAGTCAAAGAAGTTTCACCTTGTATGAACATAAAAGATTGGGTATTAGCATGATTCGGGGTTGAGTTCCCATTGTACTTGGAACAGAGCAATTAAGCTAATTGTTAAGGTTAAACCTATCATAAATTCTGAGGTTTAAACGCCATGTAAGAAACTAGACATAACAACCTCATTCTTCTTTCCAAATCAAATATTGGAAACATCTACTTTGGTGAGACATAGTTTACTCTTATTATTCACATCCTTGAGATAGTTTTTATATTTACGCCCATTTCATTATAGTAACAACAAAAGATTGACATGCCCTAATAAATACCCTTGGGTTTCTACAGCAATTTCTATGACTGAGAACCATTTTTGACACTACATAGAACATGTGCATGTCATTTATGTATATGTGACATGACCTTTCACATTCTCAGTAACATATAAAAAACATACATTTTTCCCCAACTAGTCACTGTGTGAGGCAAATTTCCCCAAGACACAGAAAGGTTACATATTGGTCGTTTTGATGAAGAGGAGCTTCTCAAAGAGCTAAATGATTTTACAACACTTTGGAAAACAAAGAAAACAATAACCCAAACCCCATGCTGGCACCTACTTAGGAGCCTGGCCTTCATCGTGAAGGTTTTGAACTCTCAAGAGCTTTTTGCTTGACAAAAATAACCGAAAAATAGAATGATTAACTCCTTAATCTCTATGTTTCCATCCCACCTACAGTCTTTCTTCAGAAGCTTCCTTTCTCTTTTCCGCACGTCGTTGCTTTTTCAAAATGTTCCTTGCAATCGATGCCGGAGGAGGAATCACCTTAAATGTTGAGCTCCGGATTACATCGTCGTCGACATTGAATTTCTTTTGGAGATCCACAACAGCTTTCGGCTTGGCACAAAAATTAAATAAAAGAAAGACACCATCCAAATATCGATTTGTAATTCCTCCCATGTCTTTTCTCTTGATATTATATGCCAATGGCATCATTCCACGATTAAAAACCTCCAATCCCATACCGCCACCAGCAATAATAGCCTGGTTTGCACATAATAATAACATATTTAATATGTGAATGGTGAGCATATGATGAATAATACTTGGCCACATCCATGAAATTAATTGAGTTTTAAGGCATTGTCATACAGTACACAAAATGGCATGTGTGTGTGACAATGATCAGAGGAGCTCAAACAAAAATGAAATGAGGAAAGAGAACATAAAAATCAGACATTTGGGCATCAGTCATGTGTGTGACAATGAAATTTTAATTTCTTCATCATGCTACTCAAACATGAAAACCATTAACATTACAACCAGGAAATCAAAAGTCATCTTGAACAAATAAAATTAAAATTCATGCAAGGGATTAGGGTGAGAGTTTCCAACACGTATTTTACAAACCAGAGTACGTTGTTCACACATAGCAGCAAGGGAATAAGCTCACATAAGAAGAGGTTCAAGTATACATTCAACACACTTGACTCTACATTGCATGAATCCATTGTCATCAAACACGTGAAAATCTCAAATACAAGAAGGTTGAAGAGAAAGGCATTATACAACCTTCCCAAATCCATAAGGGGGTATCACATGGGTCACACTATGGATAAATGTTTCACTCTTTTCCCCCAAGTCTGTAGAACTGTAATCGAATGCCATAGTTACATACAAAATGCCCAGTTACATATAACTGGTGCCACATGGGGTTCGGCTATGGAGAATGATCTTCCTGTTCTCTTCTAGCTCCCATCCAAGTGGAAATCATGTTGTAAGGCCATTGCCAGACCTTATACTTGTAATCATTGAAAAATCTCCCGGTTTCATGATCAATAAGGCACTTAACACAAATTCCATGTTTCGTGATGACCAAGAAGGCCCTTTCACAAAACGACAGGTTTAATGAATACAAACAGTTTCTACAAAGTGCCATAATAAGTAAGATAACTGGAAAAGTACATAAGATTCTCTTTCTAGTCACTGCGTATCATCGATAGAATGGTCCCTGTAGTAACGTAGAACCCATAAGACCCTATGGCTAAGAGGAAAATAAAACCATAAATACCGTAGGAAATATGGAAAACCCTTACAGACATAGCCATAATGGCATTCACAATACAAAGGCCACCAGTTTCATAAAATAATGCTTGTTAGAAATTTGCACTTTTCCCTTGATCTTATGAAATAAGAAGATTGCTCATATACCGTTATAGTGGCCAGAAGACCTTACTTTTCTAGCCTCCTTGGCTGTATTTATGCATAGAGTTTTAGTCCTAGCTGGGCTAGATTTAGGTAGCTATAGTGGTACTAACAGTACAGAAGGTCACAATTTTCTTTTACCCTCAAACAAATTTTTGCCTTTAGATAAGGCTATTTGAGCCAGATGGGGGAAAAGCTCATGTCCGATTCCGAGCGGGGGGCCTTTTTGAACTATCACAATCTAAATCTGCAGCCTGTAAACCTAGTCATCTACGCAAACACCAACGAATACCAATATCCTTAACACTACACAAATAGTGACCTTGTTGTGTTATGCAGTACTGCCAGACATGATTCACTACCAAGTTTCCTAACAATGTGCAATTACCGGCGTAATAACATTATGCAACACAAAAGTGGAAGTGTAACATGTCCGTTTAGCAAGCCACATACCATGGAAACCATTGCGCAGAGCTTATCAAAGAATGTTTTTTTGTGCTTTGGTTTCATAATTAGGCCTAGTATAAATTTGGCTAAATGTTACCATTTCCATATTGAATTCATGCATAAGATCCATCAAAAAAGTCATATATACAACAATTGATACGTCAAGGAAGTCTCAAAAATCAAAATGAAGAGCATGAGTGAGAGAGAACCCACCTCTTCATATCTTTGAGTGAGCTCAAGACGTTGTTGTTCCGTGATGTCAGGGCGAAGAACGACCATAGCTTCATAGCGGAAAAGTCCAGGAAGACATTCCACACTCGGCTTTGGCTCCAAAGAAGAAGACGAAGAAGGTGAGACAATGTCGGAAAGACTCCCAAATAGGCTCGAACCGAAGCTATTCTCATCCAAAGAAGAAGAAGAAGAATCAGTGTTTCGTGTCGTCGTTGACAGAAGGTCTTGGATCGTCGTCGATGAAGATGACGAAGAAGAAGAAGAAGAAGAAGAAGAAAACGATGAAGCCGCGAACACAGAGAGAGATGGAAAGCTTCCGACCTGAATGTGGGAGATTGAGATATTGCGATGGAGAGAAGGAAGAAGGGAAGGTGGGGACAACAAGCTCAGAGACGCCATAGATTTCCCTCTCAAGGCTCTGTCAAATGCTCTGTTTCTTAAGAGCCTCTGCTCCCCCTTGTGCCTTCAATTTTCTTCAAGGATTTGAAGGGATAAGGTTCTCTCTCTCTCTCTCTCTATGTATATATACGTATATATACATGTATATATATACATATATACAACATATATACATGTATATATGTATATATATACATGTATATATTCTCTCTCTCTAGACCCAGCATAACATCCAAGTTTAGCTTAGTTTAGTTAGTGTTATAGGAGAGGTATAGAGTAGATACGTGTCTATCCAATGGCTCCTCGCGATCAAGCGATAGGTGCCATCGTGCTGACCTCCTGATCCGACCTATATCACTCGTATGCTCGCACACAGTAAACAGTAATAGAGACCTTGATTTATTTGTCTTGTATTGCCTGCAATATTGAACATCGGTGCAGGACATTTGCCTTGTATTGCCTCGACACACCGTACCACTCGAAGCAGAAGACTGTGTCCCTTTCGAATGCCTCCCATCATGAAGACATTGCACATGATTTTCAAGACTTCCTGCAAGGGTGTTCTTTGCTTTCGAGAACAAAAACAGCTTGCATGCCCTTTGCTCGTCTACTTACCCATAGAACCAATTAGGAAACCCACCGAAGCTTATTAGAACAATAAATTTTGGTAACTAACTAGACTTTTTTCATCTAAGATTTTATAATTCTTGTTTTTCCTTTTTGAGAACCCCACCTAGACAACGTGGGAGTGACTTTGTAATGATTGTTGCATTGTGGGTCAAGATTGGGTCAATTGAGTATCACCATCATCTCGTGTAAAGTGTAGAAAAATTCCCAATTTCTCTCTTCCAAAAAAATGATAATATTTGATCATTCTCTGACTCCCTTATTTACTTCTTTTAGAAAATTATCGTGTCATCGGTTCTAGTACAAAGTGATACACATTGTGTATATCAATCGAATGCATTTGACAAGGGTTGGTCATAATATACAATATGTGGGAGGGGGCATCATTATGTAATATCTCAAAAAGATGAATCAAATAACATGTGAGATTGACCCAAGGGCTAAGGGAAGCTTGCATTCTTTCCTCTAGAAAGACTCAAAAGAATGGGCTCTTCACAAATGAATGAGCTCATGTCGCACAATCCTCAAAGTTCTTACATGTGAGATTGCCCCAAGGGGGGAGGGAAACTTGCATTCTTTCCTCTACGAAGAGACAGAAGAATGAACTCTTCACAAAATGAATGAGCTCGTGTCATACAATCTTCCAAATTCTTACATGTGAGATTGCCCCAAGGAGCGAGGGAAGCTTCCATTCTGTCCTCTACAAAGATGCAAAAGAATGGACTCTTCACAAAATGAATGAGCTCATGTCGTACAATCTTCACAGTTCTTGAGGTGGAATGGCGGTCATCACCAAGTATGTGTGAGTCGTGACTATTGACTCATTAGATACACCATAAGGTAGGCCAAATTTTATGTATCGAAAAATAATGGCTTTGATGGTTATATGTTAGGATACAAATAGTCTAAAATGCCTTAAGATCAGGGCCTGAATTTGACGGGTTAGTATAAAAGTTTTTTGGCAGGCATTTTTTAAAGATATATGTCATATGACACGTGTAGCCACTTTGAAGAGCCAATATGATGGCCTTAAGGGCGGCTCTGAGGGAGTTGAAAGACAACCTTCATCCAACAATGGTCGTCCTCTCCCTTTCTTGAGTTAGTGGGCATCCACATAAGATGGAACCATCGTGTCCCTTCAGGGATTTGTACATAATCGTCTCATTTGTAAAATTTTATAACTAACGGAAGGAGTTTTTTTTGGAAAAAAAAAAGAGTGAAAAAACTAACATGTCATTTGACATACAAATTTTAATAATGATTGTTATACATTTCATTACTATAGAAAGTGCACAAATAAACATAACTACCTCACAAAGATAATGAAATACATAAAATTAATCTCAGGTTAATTTTTTTACTAAGGGAAAAGTACCAAGATACCCCTGGAAGTTCGTCTATTTACTAGAATGCCCCTGGAAGTTCCATATTTACCAAACTACCCCTATTTCCAAAAAATTACACTTTATAGAGTAATTATACACTCAAATCTACAAGCCCTATTTACCAAAGATGGAAGAAATGGACCAGAACTAGCCCTATTTACCAAAGATTTGAGTGTATAATTACTTTATAAAGGTTAATTTTTTGGACATAAGGGTAGTTTAGTAAATTTGGAACTTCCAAGGGCATTCTGGTAAATAGACGAACTTCCAGGGGTATCCTGGTACTTTCCCCTTTTACTAATAAGTATAAAAAAAAGGTTAGTAAAAATTTAATTTTAACTTAAAATTTTATATAAGTAAACAAATTTAGTTTTAACTTAAAACTTAAAACATTAAAATCAAACCTAGAGTTATACACTTCTTAAAGTATGTATTTAATAAAGGTTATTGTTTAAAATTTCAATCAAATTTCAGCTAATATTATTACTAAAGAAATTATGAATAAATATTTGAGAATATATACCATTATTACATGATAATGATATTATTTTAAGCATGTTATAAAAAACATATAATTTTTTGGAATTTTTTTTATATAGTATTAATATATTATAATACACACTTCATATCTATAATAAATGACATATGTATATGTATATAATATATATGAGATGGAAAATAGAATTTTAACATGGCATTTGACATGCATAATTTGTAGGGGCCTTTCGCATGAAAAATGGATATTTAAACTTTATATCTCACTTGACAGGCAAAATGGCCTTCGACGGGCATGACACCCGTCAAATTCCTGCCCTACCTTAAGATAATGAATTGTAAGTAAAGAGATTGGGTCTCATAAATATCCCTCTTAGAATAAACAAATACCCTATCTACATAGTTCATGAATAAAAGATTGTGAGCATGAAGATTTTCCCCTAAAAATATACATGGTATGGATGTCAATCTATTGGGCAAACGATAAAAGTATTGGCCACCATAGATTATGCAACAAGACCCTCGACCTCCACAACATGATCGTCATGTTTATCGGAACGTGATATCATGATCTATTCGAACAACCCAAGTATCGAGAGGTAATCTTGCATGCATAGTCTCCCATTGATTTATTTAAACAAAATTGTGGCTATTGTTTATATATCAAATGCATGTCCAAAAATGACCATGAAATGCACAATCGAGTGCAACATGAAATACACCCACTATCTAGGTGTCAAATAACACCATGATAAAACTTGCCAAATTTGAGAAATGTAACTATCTGACAAGCAAATGGACATTGTGTAAATCGATGAATATTATCTTCCATTTGAACAGTGCAAAAAAAACAATTACCCGTTGCTAATCCACGATGCTTTAGAGCTAATCCCAAAGCCAATCCTCCAATCAAAACGCTCTAAATGAAGACTTTGGTCCTTTGCTACAAGTGGCAATTTAGAATGCCAACTATGTTGTAAGATTTGCCACCACCCATGATCAGATTTGTGTATTTTCCATTCTTCTTCGGCCTTAGATGATAACCATCCAAGAGACTCAATAGAGCAATGATACAAATATTAGTAGTCACTTGTAACAATGACATTTGACCCTGTAAACACCAATCAATCCACGATTGTTCTCCTATTTGTAGAGGTAAGGGACCTTGCATCAATGCAATATTTTGTAGTTGTTGCCAAATAAACCCATAATTAGGCGGGATGCGTAATAATTGCCGCACTTCAACAAACTCCAAAATTCTTTGAGATGGAGCCTCAACTATATCTCCCACCTCTTTGACCCCCAAACGAAACAAACAATTAAATTGAGAGCGCAATCTATCCTTTCCTAGCCAACATAATAACCAAGAAGACACAAGTAACTCTTTTTGCAAAGAATTACAATGCTCTCTACTAGATTATGGTTTCCATACACATAACAAGAGTGCTTCCTGCCATGAAGTAAACAAGTGTTGAACAGATGAAGAACCCAGAATCCTAAGTGAAATACATCCATTCAGTAATTGTCACCATGAAGCCTTGATCGTTGTCCTCCCATGTGTTAAACCCTTGTTCTCAGTGAAATATTGAACAATTGATATCCATGGTTGTGAGTTTGAATACATGTCTTGTAATAATGAAAATCTATGAGCCATCATATGCATAGTAAGTTCAATATTCCAACTCCCCCCCAAGCGCTTAGGGGTTACTCGATGATTCCACGCAACCCAAGTGAACCCATCTTATCCCTCTTCTTCCACAACAAATCTTGAAGAGGTTGCAAAACAGAATGTAAAGCCTTCTTTGTCCATGGCAACAATGACAAGCAATATAATATCATGGGTTCCATAATACATTGTACAACCTTCAAGCATACATGAAATGGTTAAGATTGTGACTTCCAATACATGAACTTATCCCTCAACTTACTGACATACATTCAATCAATTGACCATTGACCATTTGTAACATTCATTCCTAATGGATAGCCCAAATGTCGAAAAATAGAGCCTTTCTTCACCACGGATCCTTGTCTTCCTAAACATTCCAAATCCCTTTCAGTACATGATATGAGACTAAACTTCCTCCAATTAAAATGTAATCCAGAAGCCAATTTTGAAATTGGTTCCATACAAGCATCCCCTTCTCAAGATTCTCTCATGAGGCTTGTAGAAACATGAAAGAATCATCAGTCAAAGCTTGTGCTACTAGTTGCAAAGATTGTGCTACTACATTCTCTCTCTCTCTCTCTCTCTCTCTCTCTCTCTCTCTCAATATATGGTAGCTCGTGAGCATCTTTGGAGGTGAATGCAAGAACTCGAGTTTCCAAGTGAGTATATGCTTACAAATTCCTGAATTTATGAGAATGTTATATGGTGTGTGTGTGTGTATGGGTGATAGACTATTAGATTTTTTCAATAGCAATATTGGCATTAAGCAATATGTCCACTCTCACCAACTCTATTTGTTCTATGCATTGATGGATTGGAAGAAATGGTTGCAAAGCTTGTAAAGGAAGGAGTTGAAGAAGTTGTCATTAGGATTGTAGTCATCATGCTTTTGTTATATGCAGGTGATGTAATGATTTTTGCAAATACTTTGGGAGATGTGCAAAAGCTTGTGAAGGTATGGAAATTTTTTACATGCATACTAAATTAAGTGTGAATAGCTCTAAAACAAAGATTATGCTTGTGAAGAGGCAAACGAAAAAGATTAACCATGCATTATATACAATAATTAGCCATTTGAATGTAAAATGTATTCATTGATAAAGGTCTTGAACATCAAGAGTAGCTACTCACTTTGACATGTATTACGTGAAATGTAATATTTTTGGTCTCATAGGTCATATTTGACCTCCGATGAAGATAATAGAATCTATCTATCGATCTAGTTAAAACACACAATTATAGTTACAAAATAGATCATCATATTCTTTACAAAAATCATGGCGAGGAGCAAGAGTAGAGCATGGCGGGAAGAGGAAATGGCGAGCAGGAGCACGGAGAGGAATGCGCGTGCTGGCTAGTTGTGTGTCGTTGTCCAAGATCTCGCGCAGCGGCTATCGCAGGAGGGAGTTTTGGCCGCTCGTCAGAGCCTATTCTACTCTGTGGGGCTGTCAGGGTTGCAGGGAGGGCGTCGAATGCAACCGATTCCTTTCTCCTACAACGAGTCAACGTCACAGCAAACATTGGAGTGGTTGTCGGCTGCACAGAGCGCCTCAAATGAACCACATTGATTGTGAGTTTACCTACCCCTACAGTGTCAGATACGTTTTTATTAGGGAGTAAGGCTAAGAGTAGAGCATTAGAGGGCAAGGGAGCCAAAGGGCAACGGGCTACAAGAGAACATGGTGGCAAGGGACCCATCTGAGGGTAGTAAAACAGATTCAATGTCATCGATTAAAGTACCAGCGGGAAGGGTGCCGCCCGCGCGGTGGGTGGAGTCGAGGTATGCATTACCAAGGATGGTTAATGGTCGTGAAAAGCAACAGGCTGGGAATTTGGAACATAAGGAAGCAAGAGACGCTTGGAAAGTTGTAGGGAAACATATTAATGGAGGATCTGGCAGGATATGTAAGGAATTGGTGAATCAGACAGATAAGAGGGGATGGATGGAAGAGATGATTAGGGCCCCTTCCAGCAGTATGGCTACAACCCTCTTCGCAGTTGATGGCAATGAGGACTCGCGTGTGTGGGGAGAATCAGAGGTTTGGAAAGTGGACGCACGAAAGCAAGAAGCTAGAGGAGATCATGCCAACCTTGCATTATGGCAAACGGACGAAGAGGGAGTTGAAGAGGGGCAGCGGGGACTGCAAGGAGGATCGCCTCAATGGTTGCCTATGGTGGAGAGTGAGGCCACGGAGTACACGTTACAAGTGGAAAACCTTTTGAATGAATGTGGTCAGGCACATAATGCACATAATGCATGCATGAGAGGAGATCATGATAAGGAATTGAAAATGGTGGAGACTTCTGATGTGTTGTATGTTTTTCTGTCCGAAGAAGAAAGTACAATCCTAAATGCTGAGATCAAAAGACTAAAGAAATGTTCGTTCATTTGTAAGCTATTTGGTGGTAGGCCCAATAGAGGTATGGTCCGTGATATGCTACAGATAGCTTTAATGGATAAGGTCCCGCATATAAAGAGCGTGGATAATATGGGACGGAATTTCTTTCACATTGAAGTGAATGAAGGGAGTGATGTATCGCAAATTATCAATATGAAATGTGTAGAACTCAAATATGGAAGAGCTCTGTTGTTGGAGTGGCATGCTAATTTCAATGTTATGGATGAGGCTAAGAAAATTGGTAATCCCATGGTGATATCTATGGTATTCCCTAATCTGCCTCGACACTTATATCTGTTGATGCAAAATATTGGGGAGAAGATTGGCACAATTTGTCCTTCAAAGGCAACCATGGTAGACAAAATCCGAGACTCCCCTAAGATTAGGGTGCTTGTGCAAAGTTTGTCCACACTTCCCTCCCTAATTAGAGTGCATGATGTGGAGGGAAGATTGATAGATGTGGATGTGGAATATGAGGGTTTACCTGGCCAATGTTTCTATTGTAAAAGAAAGGGCCACATTGCCAAGGAATGTCCAAGGAAGATTAATAGAAATGTAAGGGGGGAGAAGGATACGGGGCCAATAGATAAGCAAGAGACGTTGAGGGTGTCAAGATTGAGTAACCTCAATGGGGCTGAGAAGGTGAACACTAGTGATGGCTGGACTCGTGTTTTGGGACGGAAAAATGGCTTGGAACGAGAAGTCAACATGGATACGCCTCAGGCAGATTTGAGAAATCGTTTTGAAGTGTTGCAAGAAGAGGAGGACCTAGCACAAGACTCAAAGAAAACTATTCTTGAAGAGGTGGTAGTATGTACACCTGAGGTCATGTTAAAAAGTGGAACACTTAGACAAGAATCTGCCATGGGCTCCCCTTCCTCCATTGGCAAAAGTGGAAGTATGGGATTGAGAGCAATGAAAGACTGGCTGCGTAATGGGAGGTGTCAAGAAAGCTCATCCATCACTCCTGAAATTCAGAAGTTGCAAGTGGTGGGACAAGGAAGTAAGGAGGCAAATGTTAGAGTTCCAATCAAATTTGTTAGGTCAAAAATATTGGAAGGGGACAGGCTGGACAAGGGATATAGGTTTAGTCAGCAAGCTCTCACAAGACTGACTGATTTGTCACAAGGGGAAGCTCTAGGGCTAAGGGTTTATGTAGTTGTTGCTGAACGAAACAAGCTGCCAGCTATAGGCGTCTCTTTTGATCTAACAGACCTAGAGGTTACAACCAGTAACTTGCCACGGATCTCCAACTTTATAGAAGTTAAGGCACACAAATACTTCCACAGCCTACCTATCACCTGGAATGGAGATCAATGGAGGTTGATGTGGCTGAATGCTGGAATGATATGTGGGAGTTTTCATGATTCTCGCATTAAAAATCAGATTTTACTATGCCTAGAGGAGACGATAGACTCCCTCGATGAGGTGTTGCACTTCCACGAGGAGGAAATGGCAGAAGCTACAAGGCAAGATGTTGTTTTAGGATGGGAGAGGATCAAGGCAGGAGGTTGGGCATGGGCTTGTGGGGAGGGACTATGTCCGGCTTGGGAGACTTCACAATTGTTCTCATGAAATTAATCACGTGGAACATACAAGGTCTAGGCGGTAGCAAATGTATGTTGGAGAGGAAGAACCTCCGCCAAGAGTTCAAATCCCCTAGCTTTAGGGGTATCCTAGACATTTTGCTCTTGCAAGAGCACCATTTAAGTGCGAACAGAATCTCGAGTATTGGCAATCCTCTAGCGGGGGATTGGCATACTTTTTGGTCCCCAGCACAAGGTGAGCATGGTAGAAAAGGGGGTGTTTGTACATCTATCAAGAATAATCCAGATATTATTGTTGTGGACCAAGGCACCATCGTGGAGGGATGTGCCATCTATGTGATGGTCAGATGGCAACAACGTATCATTGGAATAATAAATGTGTACGCGCCCAATTCGATAGCGATGCGGGCCCTTTTTTGGAGGCATTTGGCCGATGGATTGCCGATGGCAGATGCATGGATCCTCGCAGGGGATTTTAACATGACTTTGCACACAGAGGACAAGGTGGGGGGCATGCATACGGCGGTGCAGGGGTCAGAGTTAGTTGCATGGGATTTGTTGATGGGCAGAATGGGAGTGAAAGATGCTTGGTATGTACTAAAAAAGCCTCGGAGCTCGCTATGCTTCTCAAGAGCAGGCTGCAATATAAATGGCTATTGTATGTCTCGCATAGACAGAATATACATAAGCTCGGAACTGGAAAAATATGGCAGCAATGTTGAAATCATCGCAGGTTCAGCTTACTCTGATCACATGCCGGTTACAATTACGTTGGTCACTCAGAGGCTGAACAAAAGGGACTGCAACTTAAGGATTAGTAGTAAACTTTTTGAGGATGTGGAGGTGAGAAGTAAGATAAGGAGTATATGGGAAAATAATCTAGTTGGTTGCGGTGCTTTGGATAATCTTCGAGGAAAGATTATTGAAACTTCAAAGTATTTGCATGAAGAGACTAAAAATAGATTTGAGAGGTCCAAGGAAAGAGAGGTGAGACTAAGAAGATCGATAGCGGCTGCCCAAAGAATGCTTCAGAAAAATCCCAAGTGTCTTTGGTCGAGATCAGGTCTTGAGGCTGCTAAAGAAACACTACAACGACTGATTGTGTCAAGAAATAAGATGGTATTCAGGAGTTCAGCAGCTTGGTGGAGTAGATATGGGGACAAGGTGAACCAACAATTTTTTAAGTTTAAAAAACCAAGCACAAATGGTAACTTCAATCCTAAATTGATCAAGGAGGATGGTTCACTGTCAGAAGATGTATCGGAGATCATGGAGGCAGTCACATCTCACTATAGTGGGCTACTATCAAATAGTTATAGTCTCCCAGCCCAGCCTTCACTGGCAGAATTTGTATTGGAGGGAATGCAACCAAGAATTTCAGAGGTTGCACAAGTTAAGTTGTCAGGGCCACTCTTGGAAGAAGAGGTGTCAGACGCTTTGGCAAGTATATGTAGTACATCTTGTCCAGGCGACGACGGATTATCAAAAGATTTTTATGAAATTTTTTGGGAACTAATTAAGGTTGACCTGATTGCTGGACTAAATGAGGCATGGGATGATGGGTACCTCCCTGAACAGTTTAAAGAGGGACTAATATTTCTAATTCCTAAGGTAAAGGGTATAGTTACGGATGTGAGGCAATGGAGACCGATTACGCTACTCAACACAATCTATAAGATTTTTGCTAATATGCTGGCCAAGAGGGTCAAACCCCTCATACATGCGCTAATTAGTGTTGGACAAACAGGATTCATGGAAAATAGATGTATAATTGATAATGTGTTGACCTTTTGGGAAGCGATTGCCCTGGCGAAGAAAACCAATCAACATATTGCATGCCTCATGCTTGACTTTGAGAAGGCATATAACAGAGTACAGTGGCCTTTTTTAGACAAAGTCATGGAGCGGTTGGGACTACCCTCAAAATGGAGAGCAGTTGCGTTGGCCCTTTACAAAGGAAGCTTGAGTAGGGTGTTGGTATTAGGGCAACGGGGCCCATCAATGCCATTATGCAAGTCTGTCCGGCAGGGGTGCCCATTGGCCCCCTATCTTTATTTATTTATTTCAGAGGCATTCTCTTTCTTTCTAAATACCTGATGCAGGAATTCGGGGTTTGGTTGTCCCACATGCTTGCAAGGACTTGTTGGACTCCATGTATGCAAATGACACTATGCTCTATTTGCAAGGCAATGATGCCAATTTACAGCAGGCTGAAAAACGGATTGAGTTGTTTTGTGAAGCATCAGGGGGGGAAATTAATTGGAACAAAAGTAGAGGGTTTTGGGTAAGTCCAAACTCCAGGCCGCATTGGCAACCTAATGTTGTTTTTCAATGGGTTCCTAATGGAAGGGAGGTTAAGTATTTGGGCTTTTTGGTGGGAGTAGAGATTCAGAAAAACCAGCAGCTTGAGCAAGTGAAAGACAAAATTAGAAAAAAGCTTCGGTTATGGACATCAGTAAAGCTTTCCCTTGCAGGTAGAGTGGTTGTGGTAAACCACATTTTGTTGGCCACCATGTGGCACTCGTTGGCATGTTGGATGTTAGATAAAGATTGCATCAAAAATATTAAGGCAATGGTGAGAGGGTTCCTTTGGTCAGGTAGAGACCATGAGACAGCGTCAGCTAAAGTGGCCTAGAGTTGTTTGATCAAGGAAAAAAGTCAAGGTGGACTTGGGCTGGTGGATCCGGTTCACCAAAGTAAGGCTTTACTTGGTAAGCTCTGTCGAATACATGTGTATAATGGACGTATTCACACTATCCCGTTTTGGTACATTTATGTAATTAGCATAAAGGGTAGTTGCCCTAAGTCGGTCACTATATATAGTGACCTTGTAACCTTTTTGTAAGGTTGGATGTTGTATTATTACTTTGGGAAATAGAAAGTCGTTTTTTAAGTCTCTCTCTCTCTCTCTCTCTCTCTCTGTGCAACTATCTCAGAAACTGTCATACGCAGGTATTCAGCACGAATCGAATGCTTCTTGATCTTCCGCATTGACGACATTGTCTCCAACATCTGGTATCAGAGCCTGCACAGTAGTCGGTCCTTCAATCCGCTGTCGGCCGTCGTCTCAGCATTCGGTTTCCTGCGTCATTCGAAGAAGAGAGAAGAAGAAGAAAAACCAGGTTTGCATCTCATCGCGTTAGATCATCTTAGCTTGGAGTAAGCCAGCAGGTTGTACTCCGTTCCTTGTGATCGTAACCGCTCGAGGTGAAATCCCCTTGTGAAACTTTGACACGATCGTGCTCCATTCGGTTAAACGGCATCCGAAGAGGTCATCAAACGCCGCTCGTTGTAACCACTCGGTGCAGATCGGTCTCAAGACAACAACCCCAAATTCGTGCTTCATCTGGCTGATCGACATTCGGGAGGATCAGTTGGATCCGTCTCTCTTGTTGCTGCAGTCAACCGAAGCAGAATCGGTCCAGATAATCGGTTTCAATAATCGGTATTCGGCATATATATCCGAAGCGAACCGGGCTCACTCCGACTCGGCAACATTCGGGAAGACCAGTCGGTTCTGTCCCTCAAGCTACCGGAGTCAATTCGAGCAAGTTCCGAAGCCGAACCGAATCGGATTCAAATCCGACTAGAGCGATTTCGGGTGAGCCAACCGGCCGCACTCCAACAAGGTTCGTAGTCAACTCCGAACCGAGCTTCGTCAACCGAAACCGAATTTGATGGCATCAACATCCGGCTCGTCAGAAATGAGTCTACGAAAGTTCGATGGATCGAACTTCAACTTCTGGAAGGAGCAAATGCAGGACTATCTCATAGTCAAGGGGCAAATCGATCCCATCGAAAATGAAGAACCTCCAGAAGGATACAAACCAATTGAGTGGCAGAAGCTGGACAGAATTGTCCGCGCCACGATTCGGATGCACCTATCGGAATCGGTATATTTTACGGTGCAATCGTGTACGACAGCATTCGAACTGTGGAAAACACTGTCGGACACTTACGAAAAGAAGGTCGCCGCAACGAAGATGTTTCTGATCCGGCGCCTCTACAACTTGCGGATGAAAGAATCCGATTCGGTTCAAGCACACCTCAATGAGTACGAAAGCATAAGCTCCCAAATCTCGTCACAGGGGACGGCAATCGAGGATGAACTCAGAGCAATGATACTCATGAGCAGCCTTCCCTCATCATGGGAAACCTTCGTTACAACCGTGTGCAACGCGTCAACCACGGCTGTCAAATACTCCGAAGTCACGAGCGCAATCCTGACCGAAGCAGCTCGGAGAAAGTCTTTCGCCAAAGACTCAACAGACGACGCTTACGTAGTACAAGGTTCGACAGACCGATCGAACATACGAGGAAGAGATTCCTCACGGCCGCCGAACAATCAGTGAAGACGGAGCCAGTCACGGGATAACCAAATCTGCAACTATTGCAAGAAACCCGGACACATCAAAGCCGACTGCCGCGCACTCAAGAACAAGAACAACAAGAAGAGTGGCCGGCATGAGGAGATCAATTACGTCAGCTTCTCAGCTGATGTACTACCGGACGACCCGAATATACTATCAATCGAAAATCCAGTCGGATCAGAAGTTCTACTCACGACTGAAGAATCGAGCACATGGCTCTTAGATTCGGGTGCGTCATTTCACGTGACTCCTCATCGATCCCAATTTCGGCAATATACGATCCGTCACTCCGACTCAGTTCGGGTCGGCAACTCACAACACTGTGACATCATCGGAATTGGCACAGTAGAGCTCAACCTTGCAGGTGGCTCTACACTTGTACTCCACAATGTCCGACATGTACCCGAGCTCTCAAGGCCATTGATCTCAGTCGGACAACTAGATGAAGACGGCATTCGTGCCGGTTTCTCTTCGGGAGGGTGGACACTCCACAGGGGGAACCTCCTGCTTGCTAGAGGACCCAAGATACACTCCCTGTATCCGTTACATGTTACGCTCAGAGAGGGTAACCTGTTTTTGGTGGATATTCCTGTGTCATCACTATGGCACCGAAGATTAGGACACCTCAGCAAGGCCGGCATCACGCACCTATCTAGAGCCGGATACATCCCCAAACTCTCCTTCTCCGACCATCAATTCTGCGAGCATTGCCAGTATGGCAAACAAGCAGCCGCATCACACCCGACATCAGCACCAAGAGAAACGAGACCTCTCGATTTGGTCCACTCGGACGTCTGTGGCCCAATGCCGCATCAGTCTCTCGGCGGTGCCTCTTACTTCGTCACATTTATTGACGATTCGACTCGAAAGGTGTGGGCTTATCCAATTCGCACCAAAGATCGGGTCTTCTCGATCTTCACCGATTGGCTCGCTATGGTAGAAAATCAAACCGACCGAAAGCTGAAATGCTTTCGGACAGACAATGGGGGAGAGTTTAAATCCGAAGAATTCGTCAAATTCTGCCGACAACGCGGCATCCGACGTGAATTTACGGCACCACACAGTCCGGAGCAAAACGGGATTGCCGAACGCATGAATCGGACAATCCAAGAACGGACAGTTTCCATGCTCCAACACTCCGGACTGTCGGATGGCTTCTGGGCAGAGGCTCTACTCACGGCAGTACACATAATCAATATGTCGCCAAGTAGACCTCTAGGACTTCAAATTCCTCAGGAACTATGGATCGGCAGTAAGCCGAATTACGACAAGCTGAGGATCTTCGGATGCGAGGCGTACGCCCTTATTCCGAAAGATGATCGCCGAAAACTTGCACCTCGGTCCAGGAAATGCATTTTCCTTGGATATGGATCCGACGGCGAAATGGGATACCGACTCTGGGACCCCGAACGCAGACAAATCGTTCGAAGTTCGGACGTTGTGTTCAACGAGTCGGCTATGAATCCATCAGTCGAAAAACCGACCGAAGTCCGAAGGGTAACATTTTCCGATGTGCCGACCCTTCAAGAAGGCCCCGCTCTCAACACACGGTCAGCTTCACGGGTAGCTGAACCTTACACTACCGACTCGGACAACTCCGACTCGGCACAGCAGAACAATCCGCTTTCGGACCATCCGACCACGATACCCGATGCGACCAGTCCAATCATGCCTCGACGATCCGAGAGACTGTCGCAACCTCCGGAGAGGTATTCTCCTGGAATTTTCTTCACCGACGCCGGCGAACCGACGTCTTACGAAGAAGCATCGACATATGTCGATTCAGCCACCTGGCATCTGGCGATGGAGTCGGAAATGCACTCCATTCGGGCAAACAAGACTTGGGAGCTGGTCGAATTACCTAGGAACCGACGTGCTCTTCCTTGCAAGTGGGTTTATCGACTAAAAGAGACGTCTGATTCGACCACCCCAAAGTACAAGGCCAGACTAGTTGCGAAGGGCTTCCGACAAGAATACGGCGTCGACTTCGACGAGATTTTTTCACCAGTGGTGAAAATGACAACCCTTCGTTTCCTACTCGGCGTAGTGGCAGCCGACAACTTGGAGCTGATTCAGCTAGATGTCAAAACAGCATTCCTCCATGGTGATCTTGACGAGGAAATTTATATGGAGCAGCCAAAAGGCTTCGTGGCAACTGGCCAAGAACATCTAGTCTGCCGACTCAGGAAGAGTCTATACGGCCTCAAACAGGCACCGCGACAATGGTACAAGAAGTTCGACGACTTCATCCAATCGATCGGCTTCTCCAAAAGCGATGAGGACCATTGTCTTTTCACCAACACAGCTCACGATGGATCACCCATCTTCCTCATCATCTACGTGGACGACATGCTAATTTCCGGACGCCACGCGGGCGAACTTGCCGATCTCATTCGGCAACTGCGGTTGAAGTTTGCCATGAAGGACCTCGGTCCGGCACGACACATCCTTGGCATGAAGATTAGTCGGCATCGCGATAAACGACATCTTTTTTTGTCTCAGACCGACTATATCCGACGTGTCTTAGAACGCTTCAACATGCAATCAGCCAAATCTGCTTCAACCCCGCTCCCCATGAATCTTCGGCTCTCTCAGCGAGACTGCCCGACATCCGATCCGGAGGGGGAAGATATGAAGTCGGTACCGTATGCACCGGCAGTCGGCTCCCTTATGTACCTGATGGTCGCGACATGGCCTGATATCTCTCATGCCGTAGGAGTCGTTAGCAGATTTATGCACAATCCTGGCCGATCGCATTGGAACGCAGTCAAGCATGTATTCAGATATCTGGCTGGCACAAAAGACCACGGCATTCTCTTCGGTCCGAACCGAACCTCAGGCGTAGTCGGTTACACCGACTCGGACTTCGCCGGCTGTGTAGACAGTCGGAAATCAACAACCGGATACTGCTTCAAATTCGGCAATGGAGCAATCTCGTGGAAGTCGAAACTTCAGGAGTGCACAGCGACCTCAACGACCGAAGCAGAATATGTAGTTGCGTCCGACGCAGCAAAAGAAGCTTTGTGGCTCGGTCGGCTGGCGCACACGTTTCGACAAGTCGACCATGACTCGGCTCCAGTTGTCTACAACGACAGTCAAGGTGCTGTTGCCTTGTCGAAAAATCCGGTTCACCACAACGCCTCCAAACATATCGACGTTCGATATCACTTCGTTCGGGACTGCGTCATTTCAGGAAAAATCGGTCTAGAGAAAATATCCACAACCGACAATGTCGCAGATGGAATGACCAAGTGTCTTTCGGCAGACCGTTTTCGGTCTCTTCGGCATCAGATGGGCGTAACGACAAACCAGTCCGGTTAGAGCCGGACACAGCACAGGATGGTTTCGGACAACCGACATCAGTTCCTTAATGATCGGCTTCAACTGTTCCGACCCGACCAGTTCGGTCTTCTGCCTTCGGACCCTGCCGACTCGAACAAAGCTGATATGTCCGAGAACCTAAGTCTATACCTATAATCTTAGATAACCCATGTATACGCCCATTACGGGGGAGTGTCGAATACATGTGTATAATGGACGTATTCACACTATCCCGTTTTGGTACATTTATGTAATTAGCATAAAGGGTAGTTGCCCTAAGTCGGTCACTATATATAGTGACCTTGTAACCTTTTTGTAAGGTTGGATGTTGTATTATTACTTTGGGAAATAGAAAGTCGTTTTTTAAGTCTCTCTCTCTCTCTCTCTCTCTCTCTCTGTGCAACTATCTCAGAAACTGTCATACGCAGGTATTCAGCACGAATCGAATGCTTCTTGATCTTCCGCATTGACGACATTGTCTCCAACAAGCTCTTGGTGCGAAGTCTCCAACCTGGACCAGAATTGTGGAAATTGCTTCTTAGAGACAGAGCTAAACTCTGGTGTCCGAGGAATGGCGACCCTTGGACGGCAAAGACGTGGTGGCTGTTTAGTCCAGGCCTAACGTTGAAAGAACCTACTAGCATGGAGGATAGGGTGGCCCGCTCCATAATGAGGGCATGGTCAAGTTTAAGAGAGGGGCTTGTCTTAATGCAGCCAAAAACGATGGAGGAACAACTCCGTCAACCTCTATTTTGGAACCCCAGGATTCGAAGTGATGACGGTATGATGCTTGGTCAAAAAAAATACTTGCCATGGGGGAAAATGGTAGAGTACAATGTTAGTTCAGTAAGAGACTGGGAGGAGTTCAAAAGGAGAAGAAGGGAGGGACTGGTTGGTAGCCCTAGATTTACTGGTAGGCTGGAAAAGATTACCCATTTGATAGATAAGGCTGTTGATGGTCTAGCTAGGATGAATGAAGAAGAGGGGGTCTGGTTTGGGTGGTTTGTGGGTGAGGACGATGCACAAGTTATCCGAGGCAGGTGCCCATCTAATGAGTATCGGTGGTGGGGCAACCTAAGTGCTTTGGCAAAAAATGGCCAGTGGTTGGCAGTACGAGTGGCAATGCTAGAAGGTAAGAAGTGGCAAGTAAACCTGGACCCTGGGAAGCTGCAATCTGATTGTAAGCTTTGGATAGTTGACAACAAGCCCATATGTGATCTGGATTGGGATCCACTAGAGGTGTGGTGGCAGAAACCGGGAACAGACAAACTTGAACGGTTTTTCGAGTACACTACCAAGCTAGGAAGGCAAATCATTGGATCTAAATTGATGGGTGCCCTAACTCGCAATAGCTAGAAGGATAAAGGCATTTCTGATGGCTGGTTGAAGTCATTTTGGAGGAGGCTATGGGCGTTCGATATGCCAAAAAAAATAAAGCTTTGGTTGTGGCTTCTTAGTCACAAAGTTGTACCAGTGGGGGAGTGGCTTAGGTGTCGTGGTGGTGAGGCTGGATGCAAAATTTGTGGTCACCCTTTGGAATCAATTCCTCATTGTTTTTGGAATTGTAACGAGGCTATTAACATTTGGGGTAGAAGTCTTCGGATAGTGGCAGCATGCGGCGTGAATGGGAGAGTTGTATGGGGGTCCGTACAGGGGCTGAAGTTAACAGGGGAAGGTTGGGTTGAACAGTTAAACCCTCACGGACATGGATTTATAGTGCAAGGTGGCAAGGTGTTTCAACGGGCTGGAGTTCGACCTGGCACTAACTCAGAACTTTTTGAAGAGATATGGAGGATGGTGGCTTGTTTATCGGTCGGGCACATTTGGACCAACCGTTGTAAGTTTTGTTTTTCAACAACAAAAGATCCCTAGTGGTGAGGTATTAATAAATATCTGGTTTGAGTTGGTCTCTTGGCTGCGGGGACGATACGACTCGATTAAGGGGGAATCTGATGCAGCTGAAAGATCTCGATCAAAGTTCTTGCTGAAATGGGGTAATTCTCCTATGGTCGGCAGATCATCATCAGGGCCTCAATGGCACTACCAAGCACCCCGATGGTTGTTTCCCCCAATAGTTTCCAACAACGTCTAGGTGTTGTAAATTTGTATAGTTATGGTACAAATAACTAGGTTATTAGAGTTGTTTGGATACGTTTGTTGAAAATGAGGTGGGGACTATGTCCGCTTTGGTGGGAAGGCCAGAGTGAGGGCTGTTGAGAGGAATTTTGAGAGTTCTATGATGTAATTTTGTTTGCTAACTAATGCGAAGCAGTATTTTTTTGGGAAAAAAAAAACACACACATACACACAATTATATAAATAAATGTGTGTGAAAACACTACTTACAACGGGTGTCATAATGAAGTATGGACACCGCTACCCATACAAATGTGTATGAAAAATACTACTTACAATGGGTACCACGATTGAGTAAGGAAACCACTACCCGTATAAATGTGTGTGAAAACACTACTTACAATGGATGTCACAATGGAGTATGGACACCACTATACTGGTAGTAGAACATGTTGAATTACCAATTGGCAATAGGCGAAACAAACACTCCACTGAGGAAATAATTCAAGGGGTGCAAAGTTCAAGTCTCAACAAACACATAAAGAACATATTCTCTCTCTTCTTATTTTTTTGTAATTAGCTTACCCTAGTGGTAAGCTAGGGTAAGTCGATAACACTACAAGCACTATGTCTTGGGTTCGAAACCCAATTTCCTCACTTCTCTATTATGTACTTCATATATATCTCTATTTCCCTAGATGCCACTATGGAATGTAAGGGTTGAACCCATGACCACCTAGTCTCCATTGGGCAACCTTACCAACTGAGCTACATCCATCTAGGCAGATATATATTCTCTCTCTCTCTCTCTCCAATATGAAAAGGAGAGCAAAAATTATACTACCTACAAGATGATGTCCCCCCATCAATTGATCCTAATCCAACAACTCCATGGGTGATTCCTCATCAAAAAAGGTGTGAGGATTCACCACTAGGTTTATTTCCAATTGATTCGCAAATAATCAAACAACCATAATACAAGTCTGAGATGAAACCATAGCTATAGCAAGAAGCCAAAGATACAAAATTTCCAATAACACACAACGAACAAGGCGTCTTTAACACTTTTTTCCATTGTGCAAGGTACGAGAATGACAACAAATCTTTGATTTCTAGATCGTAATACTCTTATACAAACTTAGAAACATCTAAAAATCAACACTTTATAGGAAAGGAATTGTTCACACTTGCATAGTTGGAGGCCTTAAGGATCTCTAACTTTGGCCATCTAGTGATGTGTGTACACACTAGAAGGCCATAGAACGTAAAATAAGATGTAAAATAGGAACAATAAATATTCATCAAGGTATTTGTAGCACCTAAATAGGATGATGATGGTTGTTAGTCAATTGGCCATTATTTATGTGTTCAAAGGGTGCAGGATGTCACAAGAGAGAACAAAGAATGCATCATAGCATAAAATTAGCAATCGGCAATGGTTCAATTTGAACCAAACCAAACCTTGAAACCACAACTTAACAACTTAATGGTTTGGTTCAGGTTTAGGTTTTAGTAAGCAGTTTGGTTTCAATTTGGTTTGAGCCATTATCAGCTTAACGGTTTTCATTTTGATGGTTTAAAAAATATATGTTTTTGGATCATTTTAAGCCTAATTTTGATATATTCAAATTTTCACATTTTAATTTTAAAATTGTATAATTTTCAATATTCAATCTTTCAAATTTTAAGATTCCTAACTTGAAAACTGAAACTGAACCACGAAACCACGGGTCTAACAATTTAAAGGTTTGAAAATATCTAAAACCGTTCCATTTGAGCTTGATTTTAATGGTTTATGGTTCGGTTTAAGTTTCAAAAATTTAAAACCGTTTTGAGTTTCACACTCTTGAATCGAACCGAACCGTTGCCGATTGTTAAGTAAAATATTTATATATCTAATATTTATCTTCTTCCATACATTTTGCATAGTGTCATGTTATTCTAAAGATTGTTTATTTAGATATATTAATTATTGTCATGGTAGTATGTTGTACTACAAATTGGCCTATACTTGTTTAATTAACACATTGTCAAACTAGTTGAACATCATAGTTAATTCCCCATTTAGGATTCGGCGAAACACAAGCATCAAAGTGAGAGGTATAAGCAAGAGGTTGAGCATAGGCTTTCGGGTAGAACGCCACTTCAAGATTCCTTCTAGTGAAGAATAATAAATCCCATACAACATTTGGAGATGGGACAATACAAAGCACAACAAGTGAGCATACATAGTTGAAACTTATGCCATCAACCTGATAAAGGCCAAAAACACTACTATGAACACTCAAAATAAGATGGTGATGTCAATCTTGAATTTAGGGGCATGTGGTGGTTGAATATAAGGGGACAAGGAGAGTCTAGACTCTAGATCAATGAAATGCATGGGATTTTTCTTAAAAAGAATACACTCAACAACAATGCCTAATTTCATGCATATACCTTATATCGAATAGGTTTTCATTGAATTATATGAGACAATGAATTCTATGTATGGCTGATGAAGTTCATGATGGCCTAATAATGTGTTGTTGTTTTTTGTTGCATAATGAGTGTTGAAAGAGATGGGTGTATAGTGCAATCTAAAGTTGGAATTGTAAGAGGGCCCCACATTAATATTCAAATGTAAATAACCTAGTCCTCATGTGTTGAGAACATGGTTTTTGCATTTATAAATTCAATAGTAGGATTTCGTCAATCTTTGGAGAACAAACCTCATGGCAGATCATAAATGGTAAATGGACAACAAATGCAAGCATGATTGTAAACAAAATAATAGGACAAACGATAATGCAATGTGTCGAGGATCCATAGACACAACGTTTTATATTTTAGAGTAAAAAAGATCAATGTGGTTTGTGATACCTCCTACATACATTTTTTAGGGTTGAGCCCATATAATAGTATTCATGTTCGCATTACAAAGGTAGCAACATTGTTGAATCCACATGGTGTGAAATATACCATTGTTGAACAATAACAACTAGAAAACAAGATGATAAACTTCTAGTCACATTCTTGAAATAACTATCATCCCATCAATTCCCATGCATTAACAATGTTAATGCCCTTGTTTTTATGGATATCAAAGCCAATCATATAATAGAATCCACAATATGTGACCCTCTAAATGTGGTTGGAATTAAGATAACATATAGTATAATTAAAGTTAAACCATTGTTATGCTTACTTTCATGAGCTTTCATGAGATGCCTTCATTACTCTTACTTATTCGAATCATGTATGTGAGAGAATGAATGTGACTATGTTGCCAAAATATTTACAAAGATATTCACGCTTAAGATCTATAGTAATTCATGATAGATAGATAAAGCGAGAGCTAACGGTCATGCATTTGATGCTTACATTCCATGGTGGCATCTAGTATATTAGGAATGTGTGTGCGTGTGTGTGGAGGTTCTAATCATAAAGAGTTGTGGACGTGATGCACATGCCTTGTGTTGGTAATCAACTTGCTTTCTACTAGAGAAAGTTTCATTGAGAAAGAATTCACGAAAAAACAACCCAATTATGTGATCAATCTCTGTCGTCATGCATTCAACCACCACATTCTTAAGTGGTGCAACTACTGATTTTTTAATCAAAAGGCATGGGTTGGTGAAAATGTGCATTGTCACTAAATATAACTATGGTATGAAAAGAAAGATACTTTAGTTTACGACTAAATGACACTTAATAACTCAATCAATCCCTTATTAAACTTTATTACAACTAGAGGATCAGGCTTGTGCTAGCCGCCAATGATTGTCACTAGTTTATAGCTCTAGATACATACTTACATTAAGTAGAAAGTAAGAGAGTCTTAATTCTTGAACTCGACTGGGGGGTGAGCCCCCAACTTATATACTTGTATAGCCTTTTTGAAAGAATCTCTCCTAACTAATGGGAAAGTGGCTCTTTTTTTGGAAAAAAAATAGAGGTTTCCAATCATATATGTATGTGTATTAACACCTTGAAAATATTGATTATGTTATACCTTAAAATTTCAACCTATTGCTTAAAGCCATTCGGCCTTCATCATTAGATGTCTGATGAAAGTGTCATGTGGTGCACATTCTTGCTTCCACTCCCTTTTGCCAACGATTACCCCAAATTACCTTTTCTGCACACCCTGATAAATCATATATTTGGTTTCGTTTAGTCATAGTGCATGTTGTGGCATTGTGACCAAGGGGTTGTGAGATTGTTAGTACGAGAGTAGTTTGATATGTACGCTCGCTCATGTGTGCATGATTATATAATGTCTAATAGGAGGATACAATGAGCAGACAAAAACCATTGTGAATTGCTATTAGCCAATCTGATGGATTGGGTCAACTTGCGATATGTATGACATTGTATGCACAAGAGTTTATTGTGCATAAGGATGGCCATGTATTCTCACCCACGGTGGAGAAATCGAACGAAATTTGTTTTATGTGAGGTTGAATTAAGAGTCGAGTTATATTGCTCCATGTACGAACTGACAATAATTATGATAATGTTCTTGGCGTTGTCCGTGGTGTTACATTAGAGAATTCTTGGTTCCCTCCATGGTCGAGGCAATCTCATTATAACAGACTTCCTCGTCTCACAACTTGCGTGCGGTCCTCCAATCAAGGTGGAAGTCGAGATGGCCGTGTCAACTATTTGGAGATCGTGAACTCATTCACAAGTCTGACACGCAAACGTGGGACGTGGTTTACGAGAGAACCGATAGGGGGGACTAGCAAAGATGTGTGAAAAAGTTACCAATGACGTTGTGTTCTCAATTACCCCACCCAAAATGGGGGTACGACTCACGAGGGTGAGCTAAAAAAGCAATAGGAGAAAAAGGTTTTCGAACGTTAGGTACTATCCTCCCCAAGCCCCAACATGAAACGATCACGTGGGGCGCAAGAGACCATATCCACCTGCAAATGGAAAAACACTAGGAGATGTACATAAGTTCAAGCATGGTGGTGGTGGTGGTGGTGGGGCACACGAAACCAAGCCATACCGTCTTCCTGCCAGAGCGGGGGGTTCTCGAGGATAGCGTGAGGTGTCCGGGTCCAATGCACACATGACACGAGAGAGAGAGAGAGAGAGAGAGAGAGAGAGGGTTTCCCTCGCTTCTTCAAAACATGGCTCAGGTGCCACGTCACCCATCGTGTTGTGGACGAAGAAGAGGTCCACGTGGCACCTCCGTCCGCTCCACGTCATCCTCCCA